>NC_134834.1:39559484-39860620 GCF_004210375.1 Tachypleus tridentatus
GTTTTCTAGGTCTCTGCCATTCTCTAGTTCCCTTACCACCCCTTACAGTATGGAGTTTAATATAAATTACTCATTATAAGATAGATATTACTGAAGCAAAACCTAATTTTATAGTCTTCAAACATATTTGTTTACAGAATCATAAACTAGAAAATCATACTCACTTGTTATACCTACTTCTTGCATCATCTCTTTCACAAATTTCCAATAGTCTTCTGTATTATTTATAGCCAGAGTTTTTATGTATCAAATAAGTTACTATATTACATGGTTTTATGTGCAGAGAAGTATGTATATTGTCTCCAATTTGAAACTTCTTTCTTACAGGGGTCATGATGACAAACTTAACTGAAATTATAAAGGCTCTCAAGGCAAAGTTAAATAGACAAACCAAATATGATAATTATATAATACTGTTTACTTTGTACATGTTATTACACAGTGTTCTTAGGTGTATTCATAAACTAATTAAAAATTATATAGTATAGCAGTACCCGTACTATGAAAAAACCGTAGGCTCAAGTTTCATTCACAGCAAAACAATATAAGACCCAGATAATTACATTATGTTTTGGTTTTTGTGTGTATTCTTTATTTGTTATTTTAGAAGTAATTGAAATCAAAAAATAAAAAATACACTTGTATTAGGTTATCTAATGTTAGTTTGGGTACAATAATGAAAAAAGATTTTTCCAGGGGGTATGCTTGTGTGTATCTCTTGCATTACATTTTTTCCACATTATCTACAACTTGTATGGCAAATTATTATTAGTAAGATGTTGTTTAAAGGGTGAAAAAAATAATATTAAATAGAAACAAATATAAATTGTTACAAGCCTAGGGTATTTAGGATAAACAGTTATAGTTTCTTACTGCAATTTGCAGTCATTCAAGAAAGAAGAAAGTTTTCATTTAGATTCATTTTTTATGGTAGATACAAGTATGGTAGGTAGTTACAAAGTTGGTCAAGTTGACTGAGTCCATATAAAGTTGAGGTAGAAAAAATAAGATAAAGTGTAAAGTTTAATTTAAAAAATGTTTTATTTATTTAGGAGGTTTCATAGGTTATGTAAATGAAATTTAACATTTTTCATATGAATAAAAAGTACTTTTAACCTTTACATGAAAATCAATTTACACTAGAAGCAGTCAACACTGACTCCATATTTTCACAGACAGATCTTTGGTAAAAATACATAATTATAAAATCTGATTTTCTTTGTATCAAAAAATACTGAAGATGACCTTGGAAGGTCGAAACGTTGTTCTTTGCTTTAATAGTAAAAGTGTCAGTACTCATACCAGCTGTTCTGAGATACAGGTATGGTTTTCCTTCTTCAGTCTGTTGCTTCTTTGCTCAGATTCAGTTAGTTTTAACTAATATCCTGTTAGTCCTCCTGTTATCCAACAGACTCGCCCATTTCTCTTTAAGGAAGTCAGTTTCACCTAAAGATACCACATGCATTTTGCAAGATCTTGTAAGACTAATATAAAAATAATTACTTAACTAAAAACAGCTGAAAATGATAAATAGTGTTTGCTGTTTACATTCTTTCAGAGTGTATCAGAAGCTTCCTGAAGTTTTGAAAAAGTCTGAAAATGCCAGACGAGCTCAGGAATACAAGAACAATCAACTGAAATTACTTATCTATAATCAGGTACATTCTTTTGTGGTTTTGTACAAGTCATTTAAAAGTGAAGTAATAGCACCTGCAATTAACCAAGTTCAACTTTCAAACTTTATTTTGTTTCCTATTAAATATTTGTATATATATCCCTTCCATTTTTATGCTATTTATTTTGGTTCAGCAATGTAACACACACACACACATTCAACAAAGTTTATGTTGATTTTTATTTTATTACTTTCTTTAAATAATTTTATCCTGGGATTTAATTTCTATTGCCACACTACTTGTTTTGTCTTTGTTATTGCAAAGCTACTAAGGCTGTCTGCCAATATCACTAATTTTCATTTACTGATTAGAGGGAAGATAATTGGCTGCAGCACCAATTGCTAACTATCTGGTGACTTAAGTGTTAAATAAAGTTTACTGTTTTTTTATTATTTATATTGTTTTATCATTGTTTGTTTTTAATTTATAATCGTATCCATTACTGTTGTATAAGGAAAAACAGATCCAAAGAACTGATCCAGATTTACATTCATTCTTGTTTCAGAAATTAAGTACTGTATTATTTCCAGGGGAGGAAAGTCTTGACTTGCTTCAATTTTTTTTGGGAATTAATAACTATTCAATCTAGGACAGGAGTGTAAGGGTTGAACCTCTCCACAAATTTATAATTGTATTATTTAATATTGTTTAAATTGACATAGATGGGGAGTATATTCCTTTTTTTGACAAATTAATTTAAAACAGCCAAGTGCCCTTATATTATCATGTAGTATCAAAAATAAACATTAAAATACCATAAGAGGTTTTGTGAGATATTCTGAAGGCCCCTGTTAGGCTATTAAATACTAATCCAAAACATAATTTAGGATAGTTAGCTTGAAAAGTGAACTTAGAATGTTTGATTTTTGAGTTTAGTCGTAAAAAGCATATAGTGGTGATTTTTTAAAGTGAACTTATCACAGCTTGTATTGTAATAACAGAGCAAAGAAGAAGAATTCATCTAGTAAAATTGTGTTTCAAAGTAACTGAACGAGACTGGAATTTGACAAAAAAGAGATTGTCTAAAGCTCTGATACAATGAACAGTGTAATGGAATTTGTATATATGTTTGACACATTTTAATGTATTTTGTTAAAACAAGCAGATTATGTGCAATTTATTTATTTTTGAAATTTATTACCAACAAGTCACAGATATTTACTGTAAAGAATCTGGCTCTTGTTATGTACATAAAAATCTGATATATATATATATTTATTTATTTTTTAATGTCAAATACAGTATTTGTTTTTGCATGTGTTTAGAGAATAATTTTATTTCCAATAATGAAAGAAGTATTCAACTAGGCATATAGCCGAAGCTAAATGACGTTTAAGACACTAAATTTTGTTAGTTTGTGTTTGAAAATGTCAAAAAGCAATATGTTTATTTTCATAAACAAAAAAATGCAATGATTTTAGTACAGTGGTCTTAAGTTTGTAGAGAGAAGTCCATGGAATACTATTACTCATATTTTAAGTTTGTTGCAGGTTTTTGTTGCATGGTATATTTTCCTGTATAACAATCTAGGATGAAAAAAATAACTTACTCCTGAATTAATTTATATGAAGACAAGATTTCTTTTAACTTTTCATTTTAGAATTGATTCTTGCCATTTTCAACAGGTACTTAATGTAATTCATGAATTTAAAAAATCATATTTTCATTTCTGCACAGTTACCTGCAAACAAAGCAACCTTTGTGTTAATTTATTTCAGAAATCTTCTGCACTTTCCAAAAAATAGATTTATTTTTGCTAAGAGCTTATTCCACCCTGGGAATATGTTATTCATTTCTTGGTTTACAGGTTTTTAACTGTTGTTAGAGTTCAAGTTTAGGTATTATTGAACAATGTAACAATTAGTCTTTTATGTGTTAATGAAATGAACATTTAGATTGAAGAGTTGTTTTTTGTATAATTTCTGTTAACATTCCTTTAATTATTAATTATGCTTTAAATATTAAAATGTATCTGTTTAAAAGTTACAGAAATGTTCTTGGATGGTAGATGTTTGATAATTAATGATAAGATAAGCTTGTACCATTTTAAATGTGGTTGAATGGGTAACAAAGGAAACTATTACAAGTTTAACATAGTAACATTTGGAAAAGGTTTTTTTATTATCAGGTACAAGTAGTTTACCTAGATAGAGGAATATATATATACACACACACAAACAGTTTGAAACAATGATTACAGATTGCTTAAGGCTTAATGAAGGCACCGTGTTGATGTTTGGTTTTTTTCTTTCAGATTTAGTGTCTTTACCTTTTAGTAAATATTTTAGTTTTATTCTAGTGTTTGTAGATATGGAGGTTTGTTTTTTTCTTCATTATGTTAACTAAATAAAATGTCTTCACATTATATAACTATTTAATGAATATGGTAGGTAACTGCAAAATATTCCAATTACTCAAATTCTAATTGAATATTATTTTTATCTTTGTCCTATTAAAATGTACGTAAACAAATTTCTAACTGACTATTTAATTAATTTTTATTACAGCTGTTAAGTATTTTCATTATTTTGTTATCAGTTTATCAGTTTTGTGAAAGATCAGTGTGATATTATACATTTGAAAAAGAAATGTAATGGTGATACTTAGTTAATATAAGCAATTCATTCAACAACTTGGAAATGTCTGGAATATGTTCCTTGTACAGGTTGTAAAGTGAGTATATACTAGTGGTTTAGTTAAAGGTAATGAGTCTGTTGATTAATCAGTTACTAAAAGCCAAACAGCTGTATGAGACAGATACCAGTATGAAGTAGTAATATTCATATCATCTGTTTTTCTTGGTAACTTTATGAAAAAGAAATTTCATCAAAGGCAGATACCAGTATGAAGTACCACTTTTATTAGAATCAGTTTTAAAAGTGTCTTTCTCCACTGATGGGCTCTGCATGTACAAGCATTAACATTGGTATGAATAAATACCCTTTATATCAAAATGTGAGTCACTACTTTTAAACAGACATAAAAAAATAAAAACATATGGTATAACATATATTTTTATATGTTGACTTCATATTACCAAGTCCAGCATATTAAAGAAATAAATTGGAGACTTCTTATGACTTTGTACAGAAAGTGTAGGTAACATTCAAGAAAAAGGTTTTATAAAAGTAACATAACTAAAGTTATATACAAATGTTTCAATGAACAGAGTACTTTAAGCAGTTGATGACTCGAAGATCTTTAAGAAAACTTTCTGGAAATTGATGGTTTGTGAGAAAAATCAATTACCTATAATTTTATTCATTAAGCTTACCAATGCTTATAGATAGAACATGTTTAAGCATTTTTTAGATATAATACTTTTATATGATATCACAAACACCATTTATAAGTAAAATTTAGTGTGATCACTCCTCAGTAAGTGAAGGCTCTGCTATGAATGTAGATTTACACATATTATATACATATAGCATATGTATAAAATTATGAGCAAAAGGTGTGTTCTGGGTTTATGATTTGTTTGTTTTCTTTTCTCTTATCACAGAAACAGAAGGAAAGAGTTCTAAAGGGTAAAGTAAGCTTACCTATTACCCAGCAGTGTTGTCTTTCATCTGTTCATCAACTACCTAAGCAACCAGCACAGTAGAAAATTTCCTTTATACTGATTATTCAGTAGTTGATAGTACAGTGTTTCTGATGATACATATTTTGAACACACATTATTCACCAAAGATACTTTAAATTTACATCTGTTACTTAACAATGTCTAATTTAGCAGTTTTATATCAGTGCTGTGTTTGATGAAGTTATGTATCAACATCTATAATGTTGAGATACAATGTAAGTTCTATTTCTCAGTGACTATTTTATATTTCAATGTTTTTAAATGAAAATCCTTAGATTTGTGAAGAATTAAAGTTTTGCATAATAAAATGTACAGTTAATATTAACTCAGAATTAGAAGATTAATATTATGAAAGCTAACATAGAAATGAACAAGTATAAAAGGTACATGTATTATAATATTAGTTTTCTTAAATTTTTAATTGTATATATTTTGAGAATGGTGTTAATTTAGGTTGAACATAACTTTTCTCAACTCATTTTAAACATGCTTTAGTCACAGTATGAGTTTTGAATTGATGTAATATAGGCTGATAGTATTATTCCATGAATTATGTTAATTCACATTATTAATAATGACCATTTTTTTGTGTAATGATAGAGTAATAATATTTTCATTTTTTTGTAATATAATTGTTTTCACAATAATCATTTATTTGCAAACATTAAAGCCTCTTTTGTTAGATTGATTATTTCATCTATATAATTCCATCTGCTTCATAAGTGAGGAAACAAAAATCAAAAGTGAGAAATAAGATCCATTAAGTCTGCCTTAACAAAAAACTGTAATATAATGTTGGCTATGTGAGAGTTTTTTGTTAAAAATGTAAAAAGTTGTCCAGCTCCATTTTATAGGTACTATTAATACACATGTGAGGGCCAACTTAATGCTTACCTCCCAGTAAACATACAGATAGTTTTATTTTGTGCTCCAACAAGAAATCAACTGTTGCAGTTTAAGTTTTGAGAGCTAAATCAGTGAAAAAGAAAGACTGAGAAAATAGTATTTTTGACAAACTAGAATAGTGTGGTATTCTTGTACTATAGAAACTTAATTTTTGCAACAACCTTTCATGAATAAAAATGTGTCAAGTTAATTATATTCAAATACTTAAGAAAAATCAATGTACCATAAATTCTAGCACAATACTGCAATGCCTAAAGAAATTGTTTGTAACTTAGAATAGGTTATTAGAACTTGTAATATCAGTTTCTTAATAAAATTTGTTTCTTGCTATAGATCTTAACCCCTGCACCTAACATTATAATTTTTACAACAAAACTTGTGTCCCTAAAACTGGCACAAAAAACCAAACAACTTCTAAATCATATGCAATGTGGCAAAAAAATCAACAATATTTCTATGCACTGAAAGACACTTATAGAGAGTTTCATTTTTATAAATTTGACAATCATTAACTAAACCACACAAATTAAAACAGTTTGAGCATGAATGGTAGCTACATAAAATTCCATTACCAAGATAAAAAATATTACATAATTAGGATAGTATAATACATTTATAATATCTTAATTATTAATACTTTAGGTATCATTAACTCGATATTTTGAAGATAATAAAAACCTCACTTTTAGACATGGAAAGTTGCCAAACAAAATGCAATTATTATTGTTATAACCTAGCACAATATGATAAGAGTGATGTTTTCTTAATTACCATATTTACTCCATTAATCAACTGTACATGGGATCTATCCAGTTGACTGACCCTGTATTGGAGAGAAATTGACTAATTTTGAATTTACTATGAGTATCTACACAGAGTGTGGCTAGCTTTTATTTCATTGTACAAATGTGTTTTTCACAAAATAATCAGATGAGTTACAGTTGCTGACATCAGTCTGACTTGGACAGGTCAACTTACAAGGTGATGTTCATGTGATGAATAAAAATAAGTTTGTCCATTGTACAATGTGCATATTACACTTGCATAACATCTAGAATGTCCAAAATTCACATCTATGGTTTTTTTCTGTATCTCTCCATATTGTATCTAATATTTCTCCTCTCTCATGAACTGTTACTAAGTCAGCAGTGCAAGGTCAAACTAATAGTCAATAACTGTGGTATCAAATACATAATACCACGTTGAAAGAGACTTTATAAAGGTGATGGCAGGTGCACTTTGACCCCACCTGTACACATACGTTTAACTACCATAAGCAGTTTAAAATTAACAGAACAGACTTGAAGTTGTGAGGAAGGGTTTATTGCATTGCTTATTTTATACCAAGTAACATGAACGAAGGGGGCTGTCCTCTCATAGCACTGAAACTTGCATTTTATGTTTTACATTTGATTCATTACAACATATTATTCACTGATGAATTTCTCATTATCTTGGTATGCTCTTTTCTGGCATACATGAGATAAACAATTAGTATAACATACTTCAGGATGTTTTCAAGATAAATCATGTAGTGTTATTAAGATTGATTAATTACAAAGGCATAAACATATGATTGGAATCAAAACTGATGTGAAATAAGTTTCTGATTTATGAAAATATAAACTTTTATATCTTTCTTAAATAAAATGTTTATTTAAACATCACAAAGTAACTGATTGTTTAGAAGTATAAATTACAGGTATCTATTATTTGCAGCATTTAAGTTTACTGCCACTGACTTGTACACTTACTAAACTGCCCTGTCAGTGGAATCGGTAAAACATCACTATCAAATAATATAACTTATATAATAAAATATTTAAATTGCATTTAGCAGGGTGTAAATGTAGTGGACCTCAACAAGTAGCTGTATTTTTACAAAAGCAGGACTTTGCTGTTGACAGACGAACCTGAGTGCATAGGAGGACACAAAAAAACATTTTAATTTTTAATCATTAAAAGTACTTAAAATCAGTGTACATCAAAAAGAAAGAATGAGAAATTTCAAATGTTTTGAATAATGTAAACAGTGGTCATTTATGTAACTTGGAAACATGATAACAACTAACATTTAGTAACAGAAGCTTTAAATAGTTGCATCTTTAAGAAGAACTTTTATATCTAAGAATAAAGAGAATGTATATCAAATAATGGGTACTGACAACAAAAAGCAATTAAAGGAAGAAACTAAAGTTTTCCTTTAGCATAGATTTACATTTTTATTTGTTAATTAGCTTTCACTTGCATGAGTATCTTAAATCTTTTTTTATTATTATTATTAAATTTTAACCCCAATATTCCTAAGTATTATTAAGGATTAGACATTTTTTAAAACTGCTTTATAGATTACCAGAGCAATTGTTCAACTCACTTTTGTTAGAATCTAGTATTTCAAAGAAAACTGATATGTTTGCATATATTTGTCAACAAGGTTTATGACTTCTGAATAGAAATAAGATAATATTTTGTGAGTAGTATTATTATAATTTAACAGTGAGTACTGTTATAGTAAAACCATGTTAAAAATATTATCAGTAAGACTAAGCTAGCTTTAGCAACTTCCAGCAAGCTAGTTTGATTAAATGCAGCCAAAATCATTGTTTAAGTTGGAATTTGTTGAAATGAAGAGAGATTCCTGGTGAACTGGCAGTTAGATCATGTTTTGATTCACTTTTATAATAAGGACACGTGGGAGTGAATGGACACATTGCCTAATTAGCAGTATATCGTGTACATTGTTAATTTCAACATTGAATTTAATTTTTTTACTTCAAGTACTTTGAAACCGATGTAATAATATTTATATATATTTTTTCACAGCTTTAGGTAGTGCTCAATTTTTTATTGCTCAATTACTTAGTAATAAAGTATCACAACTTGACAAAGTCAGCATAGATACTTTTAATGATGGTGAATGGTGTTTATATATATATATATGTGTGTGTGTGTAATTTATATCCTCTGATATTTGTGGAATTTTACTTGCACGAATGTGGCTGGGGCTCTATATGCTGTATTATTCATTACTTGGTAGTAAGATTAGTGAAGGTTGGTTACATCCTTTTGATATAATATTTAATTAATGCAGGAACTTGCAATGAAATTTCAGAAAATTCACCTGAATACACCTCTTTTTAGATGTATTCAGTCTAAATTATGAAAAAAATAGTCATGGTAATTATATATCACAACTCCACTTCCTCTCTTATCTGAGGATCATCTTCAGTCCAATTACCAACCAATTAACTTTTTGTTTTAACTTGTCATAATAAACTCAGTCTTTATGTTTGGGAAACCTCTAGGTGCTGGGATAATAAAAAAAAAAAAAATTTTTAAGCATATTATAAAAAACGTTAAAATTGAATACATAACCATGTACAGCCTAAAACATGATACAATTTACAATATAATAAATAGATGCAAGTTAATATAATAATCAATTAAATATTAAATTAACAGCTATACACACATTTCCATAAGACACAACCCTTGAATAATATTAAACATTTTAATAATGAACTGATTACTAGCAAAAGAAGATGGGTGATATGTGTTTGATTACCTGAAGATCAGAGATTTTTATTCCGTGATGATGGGAAATCCCACTTGTAGAGAAAAATATACATGTTAAAACGGCTGGTATGGATAGAGAAAGCTCTATGTAGAGGAGCGATGTTTCTGTGGGTAACACTCTTACTTGACCCTACCTAAAATTTACCTATCATTTCCTACTTTTTCCATGTCATCTTCCCACAAATGTTTGCTCTAAGCACTATAGAGGCCTGGGTGAATAAGGTAGCTCTTTGTCACCCAGAACCCTGTGCTAGGGGAACTATTACGTATTATTTTGTGTACTACAATGTCATACAATTACATCAGATTTTTAACTTTACGTGTTGACCTTGCCATCGGAATTCGGCTGTAGTCCACATTCGATTTCTGCTCGGAATTTAAACTCTTACCTATGTTGAGCGACTTCGGATTGTTACTCAAGGTCATCAACTTTGTGTGGTCGCCATACTCCAAGTCAGTACTTGACCCTATAGGTCTTTCCTTTCTCAAAAAGGTGACTTCCTTCACTGACCTGAGAATTCCGGCTTCACCTTAATGTACCCAACACCCCGCCAGTATGACGAACATCCACTCGACGGCTAACCACACGGTTTCCTGCGCCGTCCGCTGCCGAGGACAGTCAGGCCCCCGGGTGCGATCCGTACCCTAGGGGTAGGCTTCCTAACTCCATCTCCTGTAACACACCTCATTCATTCCTTCAGCGTAGAGAACACTTAACTAAACCCTTACTGTGGGGAGAGGATAGGGCATATCTCCAGCCTATCCTGCAACCCCAGTCAACATAAAGTAAGTTATAGAAAATACTTACCCTAGTTTCCTTTTTCTCTGTTACTGTAGGATTCCTTTGTCGCAGTGATTTTCTGTTGTATGTTGATTTCTTGTTGAACACATTTGGGGAGCTCGATACACAACTTCACATGTGTAGTCAAAGTCACTATTTTTACGGTCCATGAGCCATTTGTCCAAGCACCTACCATGTGAAGTACACAAACACACTCGCTAACTAGGTTTGCACCTCCAGCGTTGGCTCGTCCGCCGTGGTTCCCTCCTTCGTCGTCCACTTGAAGTCAGCGTGTGATGCTTGTCTTAACATAGTGAATATTAAAATCTCAGATCTATGAATCCGCCTTTCGTTTCCATGATTTTCGACTCTTCCGGGACCCATCTCTTGTTGAATTCTACTTCTGTTAATCGATGTTTATCGATTTTTAGCCTGATCCTCGTGTTTGCTCTAATTTTTTTTCATCACCACCGGAACACTTACCTTTACATTTTAGTATACGGCTTTGCACCTTGCGGACCATATCTGGTATTTAAATTCACTCAACAAAAAGAAGGAGAATTTCTGATTGGTTTTACAGGTAGTGGGGTATTAAGGAGGACTATAGCGTAACTTATCAAGCCCGTATAGAAAATATCAGATATCTTCCGCTAATATACTTTAACGTATGCACAGTCATAGAAAGCATGCTTTGTTGTTTCTATGGGCTGGCAGTACGGACATTTGTTTGTCTTCATAATTTTCTGTTTGTTTAATCTTTCTTTTGTACTAACTATATCATGTACTATTTTATAATTTAGATCTCTTCTTTTGCTTTCGATTTTCCTGTTACTTGTTGTGGACTATGCTGTCTTTCAGTTTATATGTGGATATTGGTTTACTATTTTGTCTTGGATTTTATCTGTTAGATTGTTTGTTTGTTTTTGAATTTCGTACAAAGCTACTCGAGGGCTATCTGTGCTAACCGTCCCTAATTTAGCAGTGTAAGACTAGAGGGAAGGCAGCTAGTCATCACCACCCACCGCCAACTCTTGGGCTACACTTTTACCAACGAATAGTGGGATTGACCGTAACATTATAGCGCCCCCACGGTTAAAAGGGCGAGCATGTTTAGCGCGAAGGGGTATTTTTTAGATTTTCGTATATATTTTCCGTTGACATTTTATATAGTTCAATTGCTGGGTTTTTTGTCACCGTTTTTGTTTCTGTTATCATCATTTTTAGGTAGGCTGGTGGAGTTTCTGCTCATAGTGTTTGAGGTTTGGTCTTATTTATGTGAAATTTGGCGTTGAAACCAACTAGAGGAGCGAACAACGTTTCGACATTCTTCGATCATCGTCAGGTTCACAAAGAAAGAAAAAGGTAACCGAGCGATAGCCGACCACATATTTGAAGGCGGTTGTGTAATTGAGTGTAGGAATGTAGAGGGCGTGCTTAGATGTTGAATTATATTTATCAATATTGGTATAAAGATGTTCCTTTGTATTGGTTTATTTTCTGCTTGAGTTGTATAAGTAAGGCCTCTTTAATTTTGTATTTGTTTATGTTGTTTCTTTATTTAGTATTTGGGTGTTTTTTATGGTTATGTTGTGTTTATCTGATTTGCAGTGTTCGAAAACGTGTGAGCTTCTCCTTTATAACTTGTTAGAGTTTGTATGTACAACACGTATATGTAAAGATTATGAGATAATGAAATTAGTTTGTCATTCAGGTGTACATCCACTTTAAAAACAGAGAATAAAAAAATAAACATGCGCAACTTTATCATTTTTTAAAATGTCAATTCCATCAGGTTTGACAATCTTTACTTTCATATGAAGATATGATTGTACCAGATCTAAATTTTCGTCTGCTCAATCTGATATAGTAAACTCGATGAGTCCTTTGTTGATCAATGATAATAGAGGATAATATTTTGTCCACTGACCTTCCTTGGTTATGGTTTGTGTGGAAAGGAGAGAAAATATATCTAGTTCGAATTATGCATACTAGCAGTTTTCATTGGGTAAAAGAACAAGACTACTCGACAAAAAATTATAGAGTTGATGCTAATGATCCAAAACAGAGGACCTTTTTCTTTTATTAGGTATAAAAGAATGTACTTAACGCGTTAGCTCCCAAGACTATTGCCTATACTTTCCATGGTCCCACTAGTCATTTTACAATTATCTTTACAGGAAGAGTCTAAAATTTTTATATCGTATTAGGTACGAGTCAAAGACGTTGTAAAGGTCATTTTTTACCCATAGGTCACGGGTGATTCACTTGGGATCTAAGAATGATTTAGTCTTGCTGTCCCACACGACCTACTAATTATTTTTTATCTTTTTCAGATATTTTAAATATTTTTTATGCTTCTAAAAAAAATCAAAATAAGATTGTTCGTAAATTTAAGAAAATTCAAATACTGAAAATAAAAATTATGAAGATTCAGATTATGAAACTAGTAATGAAACTTTCTACTCAGAAGATGAAAAATCCCTCACATCTGAATATTTTGAAAATATAGAGTCTGAAACTGGAACTAATGGTAAAGTCTAACAGCACACTCTATCTTATGGGTGACACCCACTGAATAGTTCCACTTTTTCATTTATTGCTCCAAGTTCCGGATGCTATAATAACGCGTTTCGAGGCGTGTGAGCTTATGGTCAATGACGAAATAAATCTTGTAGTTCAACAAAAAAATCTCAATTATCACCAGACTAAGACAGCTAGTAACACAAAGGTAAGCATTTGGAAAGACACTAATTGTGATGAAATAAAGACGTTTCTTGGAATTACTGTGTGAGATACCGAAAGATCGCCTACTGTTGGAAGAAAAATCTCTTCCACAGGAATTCTTACATACCACAAATAGTGTCAAGAAATAGGTTTCAAGTGCTCCTACGTTTTGTTCATTTTGCAGATAATTAAATAATTAGGAGGGATCGTTTAGGAAAAATAGAGCTACTTGAGATTCTTGAACACATTTTGCAAGAGTTAATATTCTAGATGAATGCATTGGAGTAGATGAAACAATCGTACCATGGCAAGGTCGCCTAGTGTTTCGTCAATATAATCCTCGGAAGGCACATAGATATGGTTTGAAAGTATACACACTATGTGATCCCCAAGGTTACACATATATCAACACTGTTTTTGCTGGAAAAGATGATAGACAGCAAAAGCGATGGCGTTCCTTAGATTCACCCATACAACTCAAATAGTCCTTGATATTACTAAAAACTATCTAGATGCAGAGAGAACATTCGCTACAGATAATTTCTATACATCAATCAATTTAGCAAAAGAACTACTAAAGTGTCAAACCCAATTTGTGTGAAAATTACGAATAAACAGAAAGGGTAATCCCAAAACTAAAGAAGGGAGAAATTGTAGGTCGCCAACAAGATGATGGAATTGTGATTGCAAAATGGAAGGGTAAACGTGACGCCAATGAAGCATGATCTGAACTTCAAGGAAACTGAATGGAGAATCAATAATGTAGATTTTGAAAAACAATAAATTGTTTTCAATTATAATATCATAAAATAAGGAATAGACATATCTGATCAAATGTCCAGTTATTTCTCACCACTTAATTGGTAGCACAAGATGGCTTTTGAGTTTTTGTGAAACATATGAGTGGTAAATGCTTTGGTATTATTCAATAAAGCACACTGAAAAACTACAAATGCATGAGTTTCGAAAATCAATCATTATATCACTGTCAAGTACATGCTCAAGCAGCAGGAAGAGCCAACATACAACACATTATGAAGACTTGCACTGAAAGAGAGAAGTCTAACAGAATAATTGGTAAAAGATACATTGGCTACTACAGTGAAACAAGAAAGACAGTGCCTGCAAAAGAAGTGGACAGAAAGACCAAAAAGTTCGCACATAGTGTGATGAATGTGATGGTAGCCCTGCTCTGTGCATTACTTATTTCAATAAAAGACATTAGGTCATATAAATTCCAATTATACTTATAATAATAACTGTCACTTTGTACTACTTTCTTACTATTCAATATTTTTAATTTCATGGTGAACTGATTTATTTGTTTTCTGATCTGTTTTGGAAACATTTAGTTGGAAAATTTACAGAACATTTCTCTTAAAAACTTCCTTTTTATGCTTTTTTCATTCACTGTGTCAAAATAACAATTTTGTTGCAAAATTCATTTATTTTGTTCTAGCCATTTATGTCTAAATAAATTATTTGCTTAGTCTATTTGTACATACTATATACAACCATCAGGTTAATAAAACCTAAAAACACTTTAGAAAAATAGGTGGGTATAGAAAAGAAATGTCCTGATATCCTACTCCCATCTGTATATGTAGCCGTTGTGTCCCAGCCAATAAGTGGCCCTTTGAAAATAAAATAAAGCATGACTTACCAGTGAGTCGTGTGGGAGCCAACATGTTAACAAATGTTTCCTCGCATCTAGTACGTATCAGATTGGTATGCATTCTAGTGTATACAATGATGTTCCTCTTTCCAGATATTGCTTCATGTTAAGTATATACAGAATTGGTGTGCATTCCTAACATTGTCTTGCATTTAGTTCACACTGTAATGGTATGCCTTCCAGATGTTGCCTAATATACAGTTCATACTAGGATAGTGTGCTATCCAGATATTGCCTTACACGCGTTTCGTACAGGATTGATTTACTTTTCATATGTTGCTCAACATCTGACACGTGTACCTTTATGATATATATTCTCACATCCAATACATACATGGTTGGTGTACCTTCGAGATACTGCCGCACATACAGTACATGCTAAGACGAAGTGCATTTCAGATGTTTCCTTGCATTCATCATGAACAAAGATGATGTGCCTTCCTAATATTGCCTCAAATCTAGTACCTGCTGGGACGGTTCGCCTTTGGAATACTGCCTTACATTTACTATGTAAGAGATTAATGTGCTTTCCAGAACTTCCCCAAATCCACGTCGTACTGGGATTGTGTGCTATCCAAAAATTGCATAACAACCGTTATATACAGGGTTTTTTGTCTTACTGATATTGCCACAATCGAGTTTATAATAAGCCAGCGTGTCTTGAAGATATTGCCTCGCGTTCAGTTCATATTGGGATAGTGTAAATTTCAAATATTTCAGCACATTCACTACATAAAAGATTGGTATGCCTTTCAGATGCTGTCACACATCCAAAACGTACAAAGTTCGTGTGAGTTCCAGATATTGCCTAATATCTAGGAGGCACAGAGTTTACGTGTATTTGAAATATTGCCTTCCAGATATTGATCCACCTCCAGTATGTATAGGATATTGGTTGTTGTCTGCTTTGGCGTGGTATTCATTGAAAATATTTCTTTACGTCCTTTACATATAGGGTTGGTGTGCCTTCCAGATATTGCTTCATCTCCAATATGTATTATGCACAGTGTTAGTGTGCCTTTCAGTTGTTTTTCCACATCCATGATGTACAGGGTTTCTGTACCTTCCTAATATTGTTCCTCATGCAGTTCATAATTAGATAGTGTACCTTCCAAATATTGCTTTACATCCATTTTGTAAAGATTTGGTGATTTTAATCACATTAAGCATTTCATGGTTCATGAGCCTTCCAGATGCTCTTGCACATCCATTACAAACAGGGTTGGTGTGCACTTCAGATACTTCCCCACATTAAGTATCTACAAGATTGCCTGTTTTTTCAAATATTGGCTTACATCTAGAACCTGTTGATATGGTGTACCTTTAGAATATCGTCTTACATCCAGTATACACAAGATTTATGTTCCTTCGCGATATTGTCACACATCCAGTACTTACGGGGATGTTGTGCTTTTCAAATATATCTTTGTATCCAGTATGTACGGAGTTTATGTGCCTTCCTGATGTTGCCTAACTTCTTGTACATACATCGTTGTGTGACTTCTTGATATTACTACACATACAGTAACTATTGAGATGAAATATTGCCTAACATTTAGTATGTAAAAGATTAGTGTTCCTTCCAAATATTGCTCTATATTCTTTATGTACAGTGTCGTCCACGATGCTGCCTCACATCCAATACGTACAGAGTTATTGCTCCACATCAAATAAGTGCAAGACTTACGTGCCTTACAGATATTGGCTAACATACAGTGCATACAGAGTTGATGTGATTTTCAAATATTGCCCAAGAGCCAGTACATACATGGTTGGTTTTACTTTACAGATATTTCATTACATCCAGTACGTACGGGGATAGTGTTCTTTGCAGATGTTGCCTTATACCTAGTATGTACAGGGTAGGTTTGCCGAACAGATGTTGCCTCCCATCCAATACAATCAGGATCGATGTGCATTATAAATACAGCCTCACAGACAGTACGTACAGGGTTGGTGACTTATTTAATAGTTAGTCATATGCAATAATACATGATTGATCTGCCTACCACATATTGCCTCATATCCAGATTCAGTACATACAGGTATGGTTTCCTTTCCAAATATTGACACAAGTCCAGTTTGTATACAGTTGATATATCTTCCAAATATTGTTTCGTATTCAGACCATAATTCTATGGTGTATCTTCCAAATGTTACCTAACATTCAATTCGTACTGTGCATCCAGTTGGTGTGCCTTTCAAATATTGCCCAACTTCCAGTATATACAGACTTAATACGTTCTGTATATACTATCCCACATCCAATATCTAAAGGGTGTTTATGTGACTTCCTGATATTGTTCCACATCCACTTTATTCTATAGTAGTGTACCTTTCAGATATTGTCTAGCATTCAGTTCATACTAAAATGGTGTCTCATATATTTCCTCACATCCATTACATACAAAATTCGTTTGCCTTCCAGATATTGCCTTCCATCTAGTATATAGTGTTGGTGTGCCTTCCACATGGTGTCTCACATCCTGTTCATGCAGGGCAGGTGTGCCTTCCAGATATCACTTCACACCGAATCCCTCGGTGTGGATTCCTGTATGTGGTGATGGGCACTCCCAGGGAAAGTTCTGTTCTTTCAGTTTACCTCCCCTGGGATCTAAACAACCACCAACATGTTTGCCGTGCGTGGTGACTCGTAAGAGGAGGAGAGTATCTTGTGGTTGAGGGGTCCAACCCTAACACACCACCTTGGGTTTGAATTCCTGTAGACGGGCGGCCTTGGGTGGCCCTTCTAGGGTCAGCCAAGTACCAGTGTTGGATGTTCTCAACAGGTGTTGTGGACATTGTATTTGATGTTGGTGTTTGAATATAGTGCTCACGATACCCTGGCGTTGCTGCATTGTCCTTGTTTGGCATTGTAGTGTGTCCCCTCTTAAGGCTCCATGGTGAGCACCAAAAATTCGTTTGTATTATGGATCCTACAAATAACAATTTAACTAAAATAGTGAAAAAACAGTCCATAGGTAAACGACAACATCTTGAAGATTCTAAGCAGCAGTCTTCAACATCTGTAACACCTGTACCTCATTTTCTTATATTACATTATCTTTCAGTCAAACCATTAGGACAAAGTTCTCCTTTTTTCATTCAGAAAGAACTAGAGGGATTGCTGGCTCTCCAAAGTCAATCAAAAAGCCTCGCTCTTGTGGCATATTGGTAGAAACATCCACATCTTAACACAGTGAGCTCCTCTTACATTCAGTGGCGATTGAAGATATACCTATTGAGGTTACGCTTCATGCTACTTTGAATTCGTCACGAAGGGTTATTGTTGGGAGGAATTTGAAAAACATCCACAAATCAGAGATTCTGGCTGATTTCTCCACCCAAAGAGTTTCTGCACTGAGGTATATCTCCACTCGCAAAGATGGAATTATGATGCCAACCAATGTCCTCATTTTAACATTTACATCATCGTATCCACCTACCACCATCAAGGCAGGTTATCTTAATTGCAAGGTACGGCCATACATTCCAAACCCTCTCAGATGTTTCCAGTGTCAGCAGTTCAGTCACTCGAAGACATCATGTCGTGATTCCTTGACGTGTGCTCATTGTGGTGGGAAGGACCATGATGCCTGTGAGTGTGAAACAGACCTTCATTGTGTCAGTTGCAATAACTCTCACCACCCTACTTTCGTTCCTGCCCTTAATGGTTAGAAGAAAAAGAGATGCAGCATTTGAAGACGATTCAAAACATTACTTACCCTGAGGCTCGAAAGTTGGTGTCCACCACTTCATCTCGAACTATGCCTCTGCACTTCGTTCCACTACTACAGTGGGAGTGCAGACGGAGCTCTCTGTGCCTCCAAAAAAATCATTCTCAAACCATATGAAAAGGCTTTTGACCTCCATGGTTAACAAAGTTGATTAATCAATATCAACACTCATCTCTGTCCCTAACATCCATTCCAACAAACCAAAATATCCACATCCTTTGGTTTTGGGTACGGGCATTTCCTCAGGTAAATCTTCTCCCGCTACAAGATGCAAAACGATCATTCGTTCACGTCCTCAGTTGCTGAAAACCTCTTCTAACAGCAAAGACCTGCCCAATTGACCCAGGGCCGGATCCATGGAGGTCGACAGACCTTCCTTGAATAAATACAATAAAGAAAAAAGATGTAGTCGTAAACAGAAGGGCGCTCCACCCAATTCACTTACACGTACATAAAAATGGCCAACATGATACAATGGTTTATGATTGGTCAAGGTTTATGATTGCTTCCTATCATCCTGTATGTCTTTCCATAGAGGAAACATTCCTGAAACCTGCCGATACCGTCACCTTTAAGTTGTTCTCTTTGTACAGAAATGACAGCTGTGTGATGGACGAATGCATGGAGGAGTGGCACTTTTGAATGATCAGCATGCGCCCACCCTGTCTTTGCCACTCGACACGCCCTTGGAGGCCGTAGCCATCCGTGTTTTTTGGGTCGTACCATCACTGTTTGTTCTCTCTACCAGTCGCCTGGAGAGACCTATGATAAATCAGCCCTTGATGCTCTCATTGAACAGTTGCTGTCTGCATTTTTAATCCTGGGGGACTTTAATGGACATCATCTCTTCTGAGGAAATGCTGATATTGATGGGAGGGGTCACTCCATAGAGCATATGCTCTCTGATCACAACCTTTCTCTTTTCAATACTTGTTCTTCTACTTATTTTCACGCACTTAGTCAGTCCTTTACTGCTATTGATCTCTCAGTTTGCTCTCCTTCACTATTCTCCCACTTTTCATGGAGGGTTGACAGTTGACAATAACCCACGAGGCAGTGATCATTTTCCTATAATTTTTAGGGAAACTGGCCGTGATTGATGCCATCCGACCCGCGATCCCCGTGGAAGCTGGTTCTAGCAAACTGGCCCTCTTTCACTGCTCTCGCAGAACTTGATCATGTAATCGTCTGTAAGCCATCATTAGACGACTGTGTGGCAGCAGTAATTGACTGTATTATACAGACAACTGTTCAATATATTTCTAAAACCTCGATACATTTTTCACGATTATGTCGTCCGCGGTGGAATTCCGCCTGTCACATGACATGGAAAGCTCAAAAACCGATCTGGCATACTTCTCGTAGGTATCCCACACTCTCGAACTGCATCACTTTCCAGCAGGCCCATGCACATGCTCAGTAGGTGAGACGACGAAGCCAGAAAGAATCTTGAATTAAGTTCACAACCAGCATGTCTTCTACCACCAGTTCCAAAGTTATACGGGACAAGATTTGAAAGGTCAGTGGGCAATATAATTCTGTACCACTCTCGATCTTACTCTCTGATGGCCAGAAAGTAGCTGATATTTGGAGCATGGATGATACTCTAGGTGAAAGCTTTTGCCAGGTATCTAACACTTCTGCTTTATCCTCCACCTTCTTAGCCATCAAGACACGGGCAGAGCGATCACCTCTTGACTATATTCGTTGCTTTACATTGATGGAACTCAAACTGGCCTTTCATCAGTGGCAGTACATTGGTTGAACCTGATGATATATACTACGAGATGCTGTGCCATCTATCTTCTGCTTCTCTTGCTATTTTTCTAATTTTTTATAACTGGATCTGGCAGGAGAATGTTTTTCTTGTTGCCAAGCTATTGTTTTATCTTTCTCCAAGCCTGGTAAGGATCCCAAGATTCTTTCAAACTACTTACTGCCCTATTGCTTTGACGAGCTGTCTCTGTAATTTCTTAAAGAGGATGGTTAATGCTCTTCTTGTTTGGTTCCTCGAATCAAACAGTCTCTTCTCGCCCACTCAGTATGGGTTCCAACGATAAAACTCCACCATGGACCACCTGAAATGTCAATCAGCGTAGCCCTTCTCAAATGACAACATCTTGAATCAATATTCTTTGACATTGAGAAGGCTTATGATACTACATGGAGGTATGACATTTTGTGAGACCTCCATTTATATGGGTTATGTTACTTTACTTTCTCAAAACAGACATAATGTCAAATAACTCAAAACAAGGACTGGAAAGGCCAATTTCAGGTGACTAATATTAATTTTTGAACTTACCCATTCGCCATCCTGGCGAGTTATGATAATTACAGTTATATATATTGCCTCAAATTCATTATGCACAGTTTGTGTACCACATCCAATAAGTACAGTGTTGATGTTCCTTTTAATATTGTAACACATCTAGAATATACAGGGTTGGTGACATTATAGACTTTGCCTTGCATTCAGTTCATATTGGAATGGTGGGCCTTCCACATATTGTCTTATATTCAATATGTTCTTGGTATGTGCCTTCCAAATAGTACCTCACATCCAGTATGTATAGGTTTGATGTGTCTTTAAGATGTTGCCTCACGTCTAGCGTGAATAAGGTTCATATGCTTTCCAGATATTGGCTAACAACCAGTATGTACATGGTTAGTGTGACTTCAACATGGTCTCTCTCGTCCAATAGAACTGGATTGTGTGCCTTCCAAATATTGTCTCACATCCGATATGTACATGGTTGGTGTGTCTTCCAGATTTTGGTGCATATCTAGTATATACAAAGTTGGTGTGCTTCACAGATATTGTCCCATATGCAGCATAAACATGGATGGTGTGCCTTTCAGATATGGCCCCACATCCAGGACTTACTATTATAGTATGCTTTCCAGATGTTGCCTCGCATCCAGTATTTATAAGATTCATGTGTCTTCCAAATATCATCTCCCATTCATGGTTGTGAGCCTTCCAACTAGTGCTTAAAATCTAGTACATACAGTGTATATGCCCTTCAAATATTACCTAACATTCAGGATGTACATATTTGTGTGCCTTTCAAGTATTAACTAACATCAAGTACCTACTGAGATGGTGTGCCTTCTACATATTTTCTCACATTCAGTACATACTGGACTGTATTCTTCCAAATATTACCACACATATAGTATGTACAGCTTTGGTGTGCTTTGCAGATATTCCTTCACATTCAGTATGTAGAAAATTGGTGTGCCTTTCAAATATTGCATAACATCTAGTACATGTTGGAATGATATGCTTTTTAGATATTGACTCACGTCCAGTATTTCCAGGTTTGGTGTGCCTTTCAAATGTTGTCACACATTTAGTGTGTACATGGTTAGCGTACCTTCTAAATCTTGTCCCAAATCAATTAAATAGAAAGTTGTTGTATTTTTCAAATACTGCATCACATCCAACACATACAGGATTGGTATGCCTTCCAGATATTACCCGACAGACATTACAATCAAGGTTGGTGTATCTTCCGGTATTTCCTAACTTCTAGTACCTTCTGGGATGGTGTGCCCTCTGGATATTGCTTTACGTCCAGCACATACTGGAATGTTGTACTTTTCTACCGTAACCACATGTTGTTTGCTAATTCCCTGATCGTTACGATAACATGTTTCTGCAAGAGAGTAAGGTAACTTTCTCCAGTCATTCTACAATTAATGAAAAGTGGACTAATAACATGAAATCTTACTGGGCTACACCAAACATACTTTATCTACTCATGGTTTCGAATTTCTTCAATCTCGTGTGAATGTTTTTCATAATTATATCGGAAAATGTGGCAGTTCATTACACTCTTAAATCAAAACGTTGCTTCAACTCTTCCAAACACCTGGACATACAGTCTTTCTGCACCGCGAAACATTCACAAACCGTGATTGCCTGCCTGCAGACTTCTTGGTTATATGTAGTGTGTTGTGATGAAAGTTGTATTGCTTCAGAATTCAGTGCTTTCTCTTTCTTCTTAATAATTTGTTGAGTTGAACTAAATAAAGGCCCGTTAAAGTATCTGACCAGCCACTAAACTGATTTTGCGAAACTTGACCAAACTACCAACACTTTTATGAGACAAAGTAGCCTCCCACCCAATACATTTCATGTTCAGTAATTACAAAGTATCCTCCTGTCCAGTACACCGAAGGTCAGTAATTATAAAGTAGCCTCCTGTCCAGTACACCTCAGTAGCCTCCCTCCCAGAATATCACCAAATGAATTCTGTCTCGACCTGCAACTGATTTAACCCAGGATTCCTAAAGAAGAAGATTACATCAGATATTCTTTCAGGGCTAATGAAATTATAACCAATTATTTGAACTAAGGCGAAAAGGCAGTTAATGAGCGCAAATGTGACTCTCAAAAAATAAAGTGATGGTGCGCGGCGTTTTTATTTTCCAGCATTGATAAAACATATGTAGGATGGATAAAAATAAAATAAAGTTAAACTTGTTTCTTCCTTTGAAATCGTAAAAAGCTAAGATCAAGGGGTTCAAGATTGCTGTGAAACTTCTACCTTAATAATCTGTAAGGTGAAAATATATTTCAAACTTTGTGATATCTTATTGGCTAAATATTTTTTTCCGGTTAGCAGCTTATGAGGCAAACGTACCAACTCTCGACATGTACTTGTTTGATAGCTCATGGTAAGAAACAAGTTTTCCTCAACGGAGATGGAAATGAAACATAACGAAGTTAAGATTTCAAGTGTTTGTAATTCGAGTTTTAAAATTAATGACAAGTATAAACAAAACTGGACTTCAAAGCTTGTTGAATTTTTTCTTCATTTTACATTTACAGAATACTATATCAGATACCTGCTCCTGGCAAAATATTTATTCCTTTTGGCTGCACATGGATGCATAATGGCGTACATGTTTGCCATTCATCATCATTAAAAATAGAAACAAAGGTGAAAATTTAAATGTTTGTCAAATTGGTAAAAACAAGATCAATAAAGTAGAGAAAGGGTTTAGAAATTTCTGAAGAAAATACTCAAAATAACCCTGTTTATAGCATCAGTTTGTTTGTCATGGCTACAACGTGGAACATATTACTTATGCTCCTTTTTTCCTAGCTTTCTATGGTGCTAAATATAGATTAATACACAATATCACTTGTAATCATGACATCTCGCCTTTACATACTGTATTGATGTGTTTAAAATATGTGTGTACACAGTATATCTTGAAGCCATAACATATCATCGTTACCAGCTGTAATGATATACAGTGGTACCTCAGTTCTCGAACAATTCGGTTTTCGAATATATTGTTTGAGAAAAAAATTTCTCGGTTGTCGAACATAAGCTCGGTTCCTGAACCAAGCTGTCATGGTCCAAACCCCCAAAATAACTTGACTGATGACCCGTACGACCCTACGACCATTTTCGGCTCACGCCAAGCTTGCCCAAAACATTTTACCCGCACCTGTTGCTCAGTCCACACCCCCACTAAAATCTGCTGTGAACGTTCTCGTTTTTTTTTTTGTTGTTGTTGGTTTTCTAAATATTCTGATTAAATAAGCCACCATGGGGTCAGAGAAGGATAATAAAGCAGCAAACTAAAAAGAAAAGTTGTTAGAGCCACAATAGAGGTGGAAAAAGATCTCATAGCGAAGTATGAGAGTGATGTTCACATGTCTGACCTTGCTACACAGTTTGGTATGGTGAAGTCTACAGTCTGCACCATACTGAAAAATAAAGAGATCATCAAAGGAGCTGATGTTGCAAAAGGAGTGACAGTGCTTACGAAACAAAGATCACAAACAATGGAAGAGGTAAACGAAAAAATAGTTAGCTGGTGATAGCATTTCTGAGACCATCATTTGTGAGAAAGCAAAGCAGTTGCATGCTGATCTCCTGAAAAACACCCCTGGAACGAGTGCTGATACAAGCGATGCCTTTAAAGGCTAGTACAGGGTGGTTTGAAAAATTTAGGAAAAGAAGTGGCATACATAGTGTGGTGAGACATGGGGAGGGTGCCAGTTCTAACAAAGACGCTGCTGATAAATTTGTAAGGGAATTTAAGGGCTATGTAGAAGCTGAGGGTTTTATTCCCAAACACATTTGTGATGAGACAGGCCTCTTTTGGAAGAAAATGCCAAAGAGGACCTATGTTACCAAGGAGGAGAAGTCACTGCTAGGACACAAGCCAGTGAAGGACAGGCTAACTCTGCTGTTATGTAGTAATGCAAGTGGAGACTTAAAACTTAAGCCTTTGCTTGTGTACCATTCTGAGAATCTGAGGGTTTTAAGAAAGATAATGTCCTGAAAAGTAAACTAAATGTCATGTAGAGGGCTAATAGTAAAGCATGGGTAACCAGGCAATTTTTTTATGGAGTGGGTCTATGAAGTGTTTGCCCCAAGTCTAAAGAATAACCTCACGGAAAAACAGTTGCCACTCAAGGCCCTTCTTGTAATGGACATTGCACCTGCTCACCCACCAGGCTTGGAGGACGGGTTGATGGAGGAGTACAGTTTCAGTACAGCAAAGCTCTTGCCCCCTAACACGACTCCTCTCATTCAGCTCATGGACCAGGAGGTCATATGGAACTATAAGAAACTCTACACCAAAGCACCGTTTCAAAGGTGCTTTGAAGTGATCTCTGACACAGAGTTAACCCTCAGAGAGTTCTGAAAAAATCACTTTAATATCCTCCACTGTTTGAGGATCATAGACAAAGCCTGGAGGGAAGTGTCTTTGAGGACCATGAACTCAGCCTGGAAGAAATTGTGGCCAGACTCAGTAGCAGATAGAGACTTTGAAGGCTTTGAGGCTGAGCCTGTTATCGAGGATATTGCCTCACTAGGCAAGTGTATGGGTTTGAATGTGAGTGGTAATGATGTGGAGGAGTTGGAAGAAGACCACAACACTGAGCTCACCACGGAAGAACTCCAAGACCTTCAAAGGAGCAGCAACAAAAGGCAACTGAGGAAGTGTCTTCAGATGAGGAGGAGGGAAGGGAGAATGTTCCTAGTTCACTAATCAAGGAAATGTGTGGAAAATGGGGAGAGTTACAAAGTTTTGTGGAAAAATTTCAACCTGACAAAGCTGTAGCAAACCGCAGCATAAACCTTTTCAATAACAATGCCATGTCTTACTTCAGAAACATTTTAAAATGCAGGCAGAAACAAACCTCATTAGACAAGTTTTTAGTGAGAAATAGGTCCAGTGTCTCAAGCAGGTTGTAGCGGTGCAAAGAAACAAAAAAGAGAAAGAACCCCAGAAGGAGAGTTACCTGACGTTTTTATGGAAGGTGACTCCCCTTCCAAACAATAATAACCCTCCTATTCTCCACGTTCCTCACCACCTTTCACTTAAGCGATGAGCTCTCCTCAGCACAGGTAAAGTGCAGTTAAATTTTCATTTATTGTTTTTTATTGTGCTTATAGTTTTTGTGGTTGACTTTATGCATGTAAGTATCATTATACAGGTATAACTAAGTAATATTTTTACTTAAAATGCTTCATAATGCATAATTTTTGTAGGTCTGTAACGGACTAATTTAATTTACAGTATTTCTTATGGGAAAAATTGATTCGGTTTTCGAACAGCCTTCTGGAACGGATTAAGTTCGAGAACCGAGGTACCACTGTATTTAATGCAAGTTGATAGTTTGTTTGTTTGTAGGTAAGCTCAAAGCTACACCACCAAGGGTATTGAAACCCAGTTTCTACCATTGGAAGTCTGTAGGCATTCCTCTATGCCACTGGGGAGAGGGGAGCTAATAAACATTATCACTCGCAGCCTCAAGATCTAGTCGTCATCTACTGTAACGATATTTAATATTACTTATTACCAGGGTTGTAGATCCTGGGGGATACACCCCTTCATTTTAGGTGGGGGTATGGTGCATACAATCATCCCCCCCTACAGTTTGGTCTGTTGAATTGTTTTATTGCATCACAGGCCTACAAATTGTGTGTTTGTTCTTGTGATTATCGTGTTCTTATCAATCGAATTACATAATTAGGCCTAGATGTAGGCTTTTTCAGAAGCCGAAATGTTCATCTTTAATATAGACGTGCCTCTAAGCTTTTCGATCTAAGCGATAGTTCGTAAGTATCAGTCAGTAGGCCTAAGTATACATGGAAGGCTTGCAAGAACTATCACAGAATCTACCTATGTCTTGTACGTAGTGTAAGATTAAGTAAAATTTTCATCACAACAGATTGAACAGAGCATGAAATTCGAAAATAGTACTCCCAAGCGTAAACTCCTGTGATCTAGATCTGGCAGGCCATTTGTAGCTTGTAGCTGCATCAATCTTATGTGAATATTGTGCGGTTTTCCTATGCCATTTGGTCTTATGCATGTCCAGCCAGTTTTATTGTCGAACGCTTTACTCTCCTTAGCTGCCGAATCCGCTGACCATAGTGTACGTTTAGAGTACAGTTAATGACAGGTTCGGGCCGCTCGGATCCAGACGCGCCCTCCATCAACCCCCTCCGCTCCCTTTAGTCTGAGCCTCGATTTTACAACAGGGCTCATTAGACCTGTGTTTATGGTCCTCATTAACCCATGAAATTTTAGATTATCACCGACCTCTAATAAAGTGCTGATGCTTTATGGTAAAAGAACAATATATTCTCTTATCATAGATAGCAAAAATATTGTATTTTCTTGTATAATTAGAACACAAAAGGAGCGATTTCAACGGCCTGAAACCTCTACTCGAATTGAATTGCTAGTTTTTGTTTAGGTGTTTTTATTTAATATACGTGCTTATGGACATTATATCACAACGTGTTTGCCTTTTGATGAACTTTAACAGGAATATAATATATTTGTGATTGTTTAAGTATTTTTCGAGAAACTTGCAATTACTTGTGTTGTAACTAGCACACATTATTGTCCCAGCGATGCCCAGGTGGTCAGTCGGCTCGGTAGTCACTGTGAGGTTCGCGAGTTCGACTTAAATACATTGTACAGTTCAGTCCTACTTCCATTCTGTTCTATCTTCGTTCGTTGTACGTTAGAGCTTTTCAAAAAAGACTGTATTTTAGCCTGTTGAGTCATCTAGGAAACAGATTCCAATTACGACAAGCAAGCGCCTGAAACTTTCTGATATTAGACAGTTCTGCAAGCCAGTTACTGGTACTACAAGTGACAATGCAGATGCAGATAATCCAACAACCTCAAGCAAAAGAATAGAAACTTGCCATATAGAGGAAATACCATGTTCATCAGAGGACGAGTCTGAAAATGCTTGTGCAACTATTGCACATCATGAACCACCAGATAGTTCTGAAACAAGTTTGTGCAGTAATGAAAAATCTGCCACTCCACAGATACAGTGTGGAAAGCCATATCATTCAGACGCACAACTAATACCATGACAGAAAGCAAAATATCAAAATATCAACTTCCAGAGCAAGTGGTTTGATGAGTTCCCATGGCTGAACTTCGACAATCAGACTCAAAAAGTCATATACTTTCATTGTGCCAAGACGGAAAATAGAGGCCTTTTTACAGGGAAATTGGAGAGACCAGTGGAATATACCTTCATATCCACCGGTTTTTGCAATTGGAAAAAGGCAAAACAGAAATTCAATGAACACCAATCCTCTTCTCAGCACAGATTCGATATATTTCCAGAAGGTTCATTTGATGTAACTCCAGTGACTGTCCACCTACATGATAGAAAAAAAAAGCAGCAGGAAGAATGCAAAAGAAGTCCAGCCAAAATATTCAGAAGTTTACGTTTCTTACTGCGTCAAGGTTTAGCATTACGTGGACATACTGATACGGACGGGAACTTCCTGCAGTTAATGAAGCTCCTGGAAGATGAAGATCCTGAGTTGACGGCTTACTTGTCAAAGAAAACCACATTCACATCACCCCAGGTTCAGAATGAAATAATAGAGATGTTCAATCATCAAATACTGAGGAACATAGCATACGAAGTTCAGCAAAGTAAAATCTTTGCATTAATGGTTGATGGCACTCAAGATGTTACAGGTGCTGAACAGGAAGCACTATGTGTACGATACGTAGATGAGAACCTTGATGTCCATGAGACATTTCTTGGTTTGTACAGTGTTTCCAATACAACTGGTGAAACAATATCCTCGACTATACTTGATGTACTGACTAGACTCAATTTACCACTGTAAGGATTAAGAGCACAAACTTATGATGAAGCTGCTAACATGAGTGGTGCGTACAGTGGATGCCAGACAAAAATAAAAGAGAAGCAACCGTCAGCTTTGTTTTTCACTGCAGAGCACACAAGGCTAATTTAATAATGCAACATGCAGTTGAAGCTTGTGAAAGTGTTCGAGGTTCTATTCAGTGAGTACAGTGTCTTGCTTCAGAGGTCAGACAAATATAAGACAATCTTTGAAAATACTGTATCGTCAGACAGCCACAATGGTCCAGCTAAATACATCCGCCCACTGTGTTCAACACGCTGGTTGTGCCGCCTATCAGCAATTACATGTGCTAATGATCACTACAGTGGCATTGTTGATTCTTTGTCTGAATTATCAAATAAATAATCAGATGTAGCAGTGAAAGCACTAGGTCTGCTGAACAGATTTGACAAAGAAAAGAGAGTTTTAGGGTTGTTGATGGGTCAGCATTCATTAGCTGCATTAGAGGAATTAAACCGTGTATTCCAAGCAAAATCAGCGACAGTATCTGGCATGATTGAAGTATCTGCAATGACAGTTGAGCAATTGCAGGTATTGCGAACAGAGGAAAATTACAACAAGACATTTGATAAAGCTGAGAAAAAAGGTAACTTCCCTAGATTTGGTGCCTATTGAACTACCACGCATTCGCAGACCCCCAAGAAGGATTACAAGTGATGGCTCAGCACACCATTCTGCAACAGCAAGAGATTACTACAGAAGCCAATATTTTGAATTTGTGGACACAGTCATAGAACATCTGAGCACTAGATTCAATGCAAATAACAATGACTTGAGGAAATATCTGGCACTTGAGAACATGATCACATCTGGCAAGATTGTCAACTCGGTTATAAACTTCTATCCAGAAATCTCTGCACAAAAGCTCGAGTTTCAGTTGCCCATGTTCAAAGGAACAACAAAAGCAATATATCTGAAAGGTGCGAAGGATGCTTACTGTAAAATGCATGAAACAAGCCAGCAGATGCTTAGTGAAGTGTTTCTTCTCATGAAAGTTTTGCTTGCATGTCCAGTATCCAGCTGCGAATGTGAACGCAGCTTTTCTTCATTAAGACGGTTGAAGACGTGGGTAAAGTCAACTATGTCTCAGTGCCGCCTTAACCATATGGCAGTTTGTCACACTCACAAAGATGAGGTCGACAAGATAAATATGGAAGAGCTTATGAAAGAATTCATAAACAGATCATCACAAAGGAGGTCAACGTTTGGGAACATGTAGACTAGAGGACTAAATTAATTTTACTTCAATGAAAAGTATGAATAATTATGTGCTACATTGTATTGATGTGTAATTTTCAAGAGTTCGCAATGACATTTTAATTATTTTTATCAAACAACATGAACAGTTTTTCAGTAGATATAAACTTATCAAGGGTAATTACTAATTTTATTAATATTTGAAAACGTAATTCATGCAATGAAAGTTATTAGTAATCTTTTATACTGTGCAGTGTGCAGGAATAAATTCATGTGGCAGTTAATTTGCGACACATTTGTCTTTATTCTGTTAACATTTTGAAAACTGTTCACAACACCTCACTTATACAAACCTACATGGAATCCTTGAAGTATCATGGCAACAAGATTACTGTGTGACTACATGTTTACAGCTTTCAGGTTCATGCAATCAGAGATTACCAATTTGCAAATTGAACAGTGCACATAAGTGGTTGCAAAAATCATCCCCCATCGGGTGTAAAAAATCTACGCCCCTGCTTATTACATTATAGACTTGCAGTCGTCACCTAGTACAAATGTTGAGTATGAGATAATACACAATATCACTTGCAATCATAAGATTTCGCTGTAAGTAGCTGTAATGATACATTTAATGTAAGCTAATAAACATTATCACTTGCGCCCATAAAATCTAACCATTATCTACCATAATAATATTGTAACAAATTTACTGTTGTACATTTATTTTAGTGACTGTGCTTGTTTCGGTAAAGTTTTCTGTTTTGTATGTGACATATATTCTTGGCTTCTGTATTGCGCATGTTCCGCCTATTCTCGGTATTTGTAGAAAATTCTTGAAAGTGAAAATCAACAATATTTGTTTCACGAAAACGCGTTAGAATATTGTTGAAACGTCGAGAAACTCAAGTGATTCTTATACAAAAACAGACGCACCGAGAGACAAAAATTATTACTATTGGCTAGGTACAGTTAGTGTGCTATTGGCCTAGGAAGCTATGATTCTGATTAACGCCTATTAATCGGAAAACTACAAAATTTGATCAGAAACGTTTACAGAATTCGAACATTACAAACCGTTCAACTTCAGTAAATTACTTCAGACGTTAGATTTTCTACGAGAACATTAAATGTCTTTCTCGGTAAGAATTGAAGTTGTAAACGGCTTTAGGCCAAACAAATTTTTTGTTTGTTTGTTTTGGAATTTCGTACAAAGCTACTCTAGGGCTATCTGTGCTAGCCGTCCCTAATTTAGCAGTGTAAGACTAGAGGGAAGGCAGCTAGTCATCACCACCCACCGCCAACTCTTGGGCTACTCTTTTACCAACGAATAGTGGGATTGACCGTCACATTATACGCCCCAACGACTGGGAGGGCGAGCATGCGACGCGGGCGCGAATCCGCGACCCTCGGATTACGAGTCGCACGCCTTACGCGCTTGGCCATGCCAGGCCGGCCAAACAAGAACCAAGTTAGCTATCATAAGCGAAGTGCATCAATATCAACTTCAATTGAATTTGCTCGTCGTGGACTTGGATCGTCGATAAAATATTCAGACTTAGACCAGATATATAATATTCAGTATTGTGTACAAGTTTGTAAAACTGTTGTATGTAAACCATCATTTTTAATAACTTAGTAATAACCGTTATTGTAAACTGTATTGTTTTATTTTCTATATTTGTGTTAAAAAAGCAAATTGTATGTATCAATCTTCTTGGTAAATATTATAAATTTAATACACATTAACATTTAATTAACTTCTAAATTAAAATTAAAATGTCCAGCTATTTGAAATTGCAGAACGTTAATGTATGTAACATAATAAATCGGAGACTCGTCTGAAATAAAGTATAGTACCTTACAATATGTTTAATAAGAAATAACACATTACCTCACTTTCAATCAGTCATAAGACTTGCAGTCAGCTACTGTAACTTCCACAGAAGGGAAGCCAAAGGCCGCCTAGAGGGGTAATCTGCTTTAACCAGTCGCATCACTAAGCTGTAGTCTGTTATCTGTCAGTCAATCAGTAAATAATAAAATAGTGTCACATAAGGGGCATTCAAAGTTGCAGTTGTACTGTCGTTGCGTCAATAAACGCGTGCATGCCATGAATCACGAGAGGAGTTATGCATTTTGTATGCTAAAACACAGCATAACATATGAACTACAATAGCAAGAAATAAAAATATTTGTTTCTTTTAGTTTGGGTTTTATTTATTCTTGAAACAGAACGCTTTCGTAAACCCTGCGAAAATACATCGAGTAATATTTTTAATGTGAAATAATACATGACCTCAATTTCAGTCATAAGATCTCACCGTCACCTAGTGTAATGACATTTTTGTTATATATCACTTGTAGTCACAAGATATCACTGTTAAGAACTGTGATAATGTGTTTTTAAAGTATGGCCAGTAAAAAAATTGGAAAACTGAATTATATCATTTTTAATTTTGTTATAAGTTAATCTTTTTCTTAATAAACATGGATAAAATGCCTGTTTTTCTAATTACATGGTATCATTTATAAATACAACATACACATTTGTTATACAATAAAAACACACAACACTGAGGGGTTTTATAATATGGTTGTTTCTGGATTAGAATACTTATTCATATTTCTTATTTCCAAAGTTATTTTCTAGTTGTTGATTGGTGAAAGGCCTATTTTCAATGAATATGGTTTATAAGATATAAAAATTTAGTCTTAAATCTTATACAAATAACTTTCCTTAGCGGTAAAGAATTTGACGTATTAATTGAAGCATTAATATCTAGAAAAGGGAAGAAAAGTGGGTATTGCAGGAAATGGCATAAAGTTCGCTGGTGCTATGAAAGAAGCAGTTTTCTTTTGGTGTGTCCTAACGTGCTTTTTCAAGTGGTCCTTCCTTCCGAATCTTTTACCACACACGTGACACGGAAAAGGACGTTGACCTGTATGAATTCTCTTATGCCTAGTCAGTTCTTCATTTCTCGTGAATGATTTTGTGCATTCTGGGAAGTCACAGGCAAATGGTCGTTCACCTATGTAAAAATAACATAGAAATATTAAAACAACTAAATAACTGTAAAATTCAAATGTTTTTGTTCCAACATTATAACATCAAGTGAACTGTCACATGAAAATTTAAAGAGGGAGTTTTTAAAACATTGTTTTGACGTTAGGTGGATAACAGGAAACAGTGAATAATTTCTCTTGAAATTTTGCATTAAACTTTCCGTTGAACGTTAAATGAGTTTTGCTTTTTAAAAAAACACGCTAATATCAATTTTTGAGCTTCTAACTGCACTTTTCGTTTCCTTTAAAAGCAAGGTCCTCTTATGTTATTCATATGTAAGGGAGAATAAACCAAAAGCCAATCATACTTTACTTCATTCATTCATTGCTTTGCGTACTGGTGTTTTTCTTTTAATTACCAAAATATACTACATTACATAACACTACATTCCACAGACTTTCAATTCATTGTTTGTTGTTAAACTACTAAGCTACACAAATGTACTCACCACGGGTATTTAAACCCAATTTTTTAATGTTATAATTCCTTAAACGTGCTCTTAAGCCATTGCAGGCTCAGATTTTCTTTGAAAATATTTTTTTATACGTTATTCCATAGAAAACGAATTAAAACACTACGATTTAGCTAAACCTGTGACTAAAGCAGATAATAAAAGAGAGAAAAGATGTTTCAAACGGAATAAGTTTGCAATATTTGCAATGCTATATTGTAATTATACTACCACTATTCTACCTGTGAATACATATTGTAAATAATCATTATTATAATATATTGTAACAAAGCTTTCTTTTGGAATACGGTAACTATGTCACCGTTGTAATATTTTGACCACATAGCTACCAACATAGTAGTCATGAAACTCTAACGTGAATAATTTTATTACTGTGAGTTTCGTCCTGAGATAAAGTGAATATATTATCACTGTAGTTTGCGTAATATTTAATTGTAAATAATCTTACCACTATAATTTTCATGATAGTATATCGTAACTAATGTTATCACTGTAATCTTCGTGTTGATATATTGTAACTACACTGCCACTGTAATATTTGTGTTAAGATACTGTAACCGCATCACCACTATAATATTTATGTTGAGATACTGTAACTATATTACCACTGTACGTTTTGTGTTAATATATTGAGTTTATATTTAATACTATAATATTCATGATAGTATATTATGCCTAATCTTATCTCTATTATATTCATGATAATATACTGTGTTTCATTTCACTCCTATAATTTTCGTCATAAAATGCTCTAACTTGTAGTCTTCCTTATGGTGTATTAAGACTTTCTTATGGATATAATATTCACGATAACTTATGATAACTAACCTTAGTAATAAAATATCAGGATGACATATTATGAATAACCTTGTTATTATAATACAATAATCGGTTTGACGAGTGTTGCTAATCTTTCCATTATAATGTTCGGGATAACGTATTGTGACCAAACTTGCAACAATTGTGTAATCGCCGTGATAACGTATTATAACTGACCTTATCATTGTAATATTCATGCTAACAAATTATGATAGGTCATACAACTCTTTTTTTTTTCGTAAATCGTGACAACATATTATGACTGTTCTTTATTACTCCACTACAATATATTGTGATTTTGTAATGTTATTCGACTACAATGTACTGTAATTGTTCTATGTTACTCCAATACGACATGTAATTTTTCTATACCACGCAACTACAACTTATTACGACATATTGTGGTCATTCTTTATTACTCAACCAGAACGACCAGATTTCTGAACAAAAAAATGAGACAATCCAGCCCTTCCCACTAATTTCAAAACGACTGTTACAAATATTGAACTGTTCCACCATATTTCCAAATACATTAACAATGGCATTATTTTAGAAATAACTTCAGATACTCTTTCGGTGATAGACATAAAACAAATGAGCAAAAATAGTCACATTATATATCCAAGAAATATTTAATTATTCACTTTATCTAATTCATTTTAAAATGGGCTATTATTTATTTAATAATCCATAATATTTTAAAACATATTTTAGATTTTAACATTACTTTGAGACTTTTTTGACATTTGAAGAATGAATGAAACGTAGAAGTTTTGTGTCTTCATTAAATAATCAAAAACATTCAGTACATGACTGTGTAAAGTGCGTTGTTACGTGATCCATAGAAAACACTATGTCTAAGCCCGGCATGGCCAATCTGAGGATCGCGGGCTCGCATCCCCGTCGCGCCAAACATGCTCTCCCTTTCAGCCGTGGGAACGTTATTATGTGACGGCCAATCCCACTATTCGTTGGTAAAAGAGTAGCCCAAGAATTGGCGGTGGGTGGTGATGACTAGATGCCTTCCCTCTAGTCTTACACTGCTAAATTAGGAAGGGCTAGCACGGATAGCCCTCGAGTAGCTTTGTACGAAATTCGAAAGAAACAAACAAATACATGATCCCTAAGTTTCTCTACATTCCGACCTGTGCAGAGTTCGATTTCTCACTACGCATAATCGGAACTTTCGAGAGAGTTTATCGACGGGAGAATACTTGTTACAACGATGAGTAAGTCAAGTAGGCCTCAGACATTCTTGATTAGTTGTGACTGACAGTTTGATGTCTTTCTCACATTTTATATGTCCCGAGAATTTTCCTCGGGACACTGTAAAAAACTACCAAAATACAGCAACACTAGAACGTCTGCTCACCATGTACTCTGTCTGCTACAACATTTTTCGACTAATTTTACCATTGTTATCTTCGTGATGTTACGCGAATACAACACATTTTGATTGTTATTTACTACTTCTCTACCCTATTAATGAAAATTTTCACTATTACAATATAAATAATATAAGCTATTACACTTTGATCTAAAATATTTCATGCATACGTTTTCGTTTCTTGATACACAATACCCGCCAACGAAACACTGATTGGGAAAATAATAGAGAAGTGAAGTGAAACTGTAAACATTAAATAAACTTAAATAACAAGAAATGTGTAAAAACACATGACACATAAAAACAATACAAGAAACGGTAACGATAAACAACAATAATTAAGCCCTAAAACAACTTCCTTCCGCTTTCTAAGCGTATTTTCTTAATTATTTATGAGCCAGATGACTTTATTGACTACAATTGTCTTTATAACATACGAAACACACAAGAAATTATAAACAACAATAATGACAATACTGCAATTAATACCACGAATCATTACTGGGTTCCCAATGTGCTGTTCTGTGCCTTGCAAAAGTAATTACTCCCCAGCAAAGTCTCCAAATTTTCTTGCAATCATGAAACTTTCAAATGCGACTTTATATTTAGAATTTACACAATCTACACCAAACTGAGAAAACTAAAAGTAACATAAACGCTGATAGTATTATATAAGTTTGATTTTAAACTACAATTAGGTTATCCTCAATTGCATATATATTCAACCTCTTTCTACGGCAACCTTAACTCAGTTCATGTGAAACAATTAGTTTTAAAGGTCACAAAAGTAGTGTAATGGTCTCTCTCTGTGTGATCCCCGCTGGAACGGCGATAAATCTTCAAATTACAACCCTAAAATTAGGGGTTAAATTCCTCTCTGTGAACAAAGCAAATAGCCTGATGTAGTTTTTGCTATAAGAAAACATAAACACTGTCTGTATGTAATCAAAATGGTTTAACTTGACTTCAGAGGAAATGCATATGTTTAAGCCACAACTCACACAGTAGCATTAAGATGAAGCATGAAGATCAAGGATCTTTCCAAATAATTCAAGGATAAAGTGGTAGAGAAAAACAAAACAGGAGAAGGTTACAATAAAATTTTTGAAGTAGCTCATTCTCCCTGTATGTACGGTGCATCGTTAAGAAATGGACTGTACTTCATACCAGCCAGTTAGATCAAGCTACCTTTTCAAATTAAGCAGCTGGGCAAACAGGGAACTGGTTAGGGATGCCACTGTGAAGCTAGAAGTGACTTTGAAAGATTTGCAAAGTTCCATGAATGAGACTGGAGTCAGTGCTCATATATCAACAACATCCTGGTCCCCTCCACATGAAACTGGCCTGTATGGGCGAATGGCGAAAAAAAGCCATTACAGAAAAAAATATAGCTATTAAATCTTGTATGGAATTTGTTACAAAGCACCCACTGCCAATTCTTAGGCTACCCTTTTATCAACATTATAATGCTCCCACTGATAAAATGGCGAGCATGTTTGGTGTGACGGGATTCAAACCGCAACCTTAAGATTGCGAGCCAATCGCCCTAACCACTTGGCCATGCCAGGCCAACCCTAGAGGAAAACCTCTTTAGCTAGCCAAGAATTAAAATTGTGTCGCAGATTTAGATTTCAGCAAAATAACGACCTGAAACATTAGGCCAAAGCAACGCTAGAGTGGTTTCAAAAGAATAAAGTAAAAGTCCTGGAGTGGCTCAAGTGGCCTGACCTTAATCCAGAAGAATATTTATGGCTAGACTTGAAAATTGCAGTTTATCAACGTTCCCCAACGAACTTGTCAGAACTGGATCAATTTTACTGGGAAGAATGGTAAAAAATTATATTATCCCATTGTGCAAAGCTGATAGAAACCTATTTAAAATGACTCACAGCAGTAATTACTGCCAAAAGTACTTTCACTAGGTACTGACTTAGGGACTAAATACTTATTCAATTAACAAACTCTACTTTATATATTTTCTTTGGAGGTTTTACTGAAATTCAACCTCCTTCATACATCATATTGTTAAGTTTGGTCATTAAAAACATTGTTTATATTAGATCAAAATGTGACATTATTGGTAGAGGTGAATATTTATATGCAAAAACGGCTTGTTTGGGTTGAGAAAATATTTTACATAGAAGAGCGAACAACGTTTCGACCTTCTTCGGTCATCGTCAGGTTCACAAAGAAAGAGGTAATTGACCGGAAGCTGACTACATGTTTGAAAGGGGTTGTGTAACTGAGTGTCGGAATGTAGAGGGCGGTATTAGATGTTTGAATATATAATTTATTTATTTTATTATATTAATATAAGTATAAATATTATATATTTATAATATATATTATATTGGTTCCTTTATATTGGTTTATTTTGGGTTTAAGTTGTTGTATAAGTAAGGCTTCTTTAATTTTGCGTTTGTTTATGTTTGTTTCTTTATTTAGTATTTGAGTGTTTTCTATGGTTATGTTGTGTTTATTTGACTTGCAGTGTTCGAAAACGTGTGAAGGTGACTTTTTATGTTCTTTGAATCTGGTTTCCATTTTTCTACTTGTTTCTCCAATATAGAAGTCGTGGCAGTTATCACATTGTATTTTGTAAATAATGTTGGTGTGGTGTTTTTCAGTGTAGTTTTTACATAGTATAGACCTCAGTTTTGTGCCTGGTGTTTGAATAAATTTGGTATTAACTGGAATGTCATATTTTGTCACTAATTTTTGCCAAATGTTGGTTATTTGTTTGCTGATGTCAGGAATATATGGTATACAGCAGTATATGGTTTCGTGATTTAGTTGGTTGATTTTGCTTTCTGTCTAGGTGTGTGCGTATAATGTTTTCTACGGTTTGTGAAGGAAACTTATTGATGTTGATGAAGTATTGTTTTATTTTGTCTAATTCATCGTTAATTTTATCTGGTGAGCATAGTTTTATGGCTGTGTTTATTTGGTTTCTTAGTATGTTGAGTTTTTGTTTTGTTTCATGTGCTGAGTCCCAAGGAATGTATAGTCCAGTATGGGTGATTTTTCGGTGGATTTCTGTTTTGAATTGTGTGTCGGTTCTTGTAATTTTGAGGTTAAGAAATGATATTTGATTGCTTTCTTCCTGTTCACATGTGAAGTTAATGTTGGGATGTATAGAGTTAATGTGATTGAAAAAATTAAGCGTGTGTTCTGCAGATGTGAATCCCGCAACCGTGACATCTACATACTCGTATCTGTACCAGTATAGTGGTGGATGTAATGCTAATGCTGTGTTAATTGCTTGTGTTTCAACTTGTGTCATAAAAATATTGGCTAGAACTGGTGATACTGGGTTGCCCATGCTTAGGCCATTTGTTTGTATATAGTTTTGGTTGTTGAACATGAAGTTTGTCTTTATCGTGGTGAATTCTATGAGGGTTGCTAACTGGTTACTGGGAATTTCTATAGTTGGGTTAGGGTCTCGGATATAGAGTTCTAAGGCTATCTTGCAGGCTTCAGTGGTTGGAACTTCTGTAAAGAGGGATATAACATCGAAACTGGCCATTAAGGCTTTATGATTAAGTTGATTTAGATTAGACTTGAAATTAAAAGAGTCTTTGATGAATGAGCTGGCTGATGTTACATATTTGGAGAATGCCCATGCTATGTATTTACCAAGATTGTAATTAAACGGATCATATGTGGACATTATTGGTCGTAATGGACAATCTGGTTTATGAGGTTTGGGGATGCCGTATATTTGCGGTGTGCGTGAGTTGGTTTTAAGTAGGTAGGAATAAAGTGTTTGTGAAATTTTATTGGCTTTTTTCATTTGTAGTTGTAATTTGTTCAGTTGCGTCTCGTGTGTCTTTGTTGGATTTGTGTGTATTGGTTTAAATTTGTTCGTGTCTGATAGGATGTTATTCATTTTTTGGATGTATTAATTCGTGTTCATTATGACAATAGCGTTACCTTTATCTGCTTTTAGAATTTTTATGTTTTTGTCTTGTTTTAGGTTTTTAATGGAATTAATGTCTCTTTTGTAAGGTTGTTTTTTAGTTTACTGTTTTGTGAAATTATGTTGATGGTTTTGTGAGAAAATTCTTTGAAAAAATCGTTTAAGATGTTGTTTTAAGGTGTTTCTGGAAAATATAAATTTGTAATTTTACCTGGGAAGCTTGGCTGTTGGATGTCAATAAAATTATCTTAGTTGTCTTCTTTCTGTTGGTTGTTTTTGGTTGTTTCCTTGTTTTTGTTCTCTGTAGAAAGTATCACAAGTCTCCTGGCTAAGTCTTCTAAACATGTTTTGATTTCTATCGTTGGAATGTACCTAGGTACTATTGCAAAGTTGAGTCCTTTGTTAAGTAGATGTATCTCGTCTGTGTTTAATTGTCGGTCGGATCTGTTAATTATGAGGTTAGTCAACGGTTTGTCGTTTTGATGTCTTTTCTGTTGTTTGCATCTTAGTTTTTCTAGTTTTTTGTTGTGGCAGATCTTTTTGTCTCTTCTATGTAAAATATTTTCTTTGTGGTCAGCTTCCAGTCAATTACCTCTTTCTTTGTGAACCTGACGATGACCGAAGAAGGTCGAAACGTTGTTCGCTCTTCTATGTAAAATATCTTCTCAACCCAAACGAGCCGTTTTTGCATATAAATTTCTCAACAAGTGGGTTTCTCGACATCACTGAGAGGTGAATATTGTTGCAAGGCGTCAAATATATGTATATATAAAGAGTAATTTCACTCTTTTTCTTCCAGTTCTTATTCTGGTTATTATAATATTTAATACATGAATCCTACTGTTAAATGCTATAAAACAAGAGTGGCTAATTTGAAGGTAAATATCCTATGATATGTTTGGAAGCATACTTTTTATTGTTTGTTCTGAATTTCGCGCAAAGCTACACAAGGGCTAACTGCGATAACCGTCCCTAATTTAGCAGTGTAAGATTAGAGGAAAAGCAGCTAGTCATCACCACCCACCGCTAACTCTTGGAATACTCTTTTACCAACGAATAGTGTGATTTACCGTCATATTATAACGCACCCACAGCTGAAAGGGCGAGCATGTTTGGTGCGACCTGGATTCGAACCAGCGCTACTCAGAACGCCTTAACCCACCTGGTCATGCCGGGGCGTTAATAACATCTATCAGAAATAATTATTACAAACAATGATTTATATACAAGATTTTTACAAACTTACAAACAACACTGGGTCCTTTATCTGCTTTCAAATTGAATCTTTTATTGACGCATCAAGGAGAGCGAATTAATCCTGTGTTGATACACACGTATAATACACACGTCTGCGAAGCTAGTTAGCTGCTTCACAGGCACACAATTTTTCACTATCGAAATTATACAATGCTTTCATAGAAATACTAACGTTCGAAGTTAATTTTCTAAAGTTGAACGGTTCGTAATGTTCAAAATTTATATACATTTCTGGTCAAATATCTGTAGCCTTCCGATTAATAAGCGTTTATTACAATTAGAGCTTCCGAGGTTTATACTATACTGACTGTAGCGACTCAACAGTATCATTAAACATATATATGTAAAAACGGCTGGTTTGGGTTATGAAAATTTTTTTATGTAGAGGAGCGAACAACATTTTGACCTTCTTCGGTCATCTTTGTTCACTCTTCTACATAAAAAAATTTTCATAACCAAAACCAGCCGTTTTTACATATATATTTTTCTCTACAAGTGGGTTTTCTCGTCATCACTGAGTATTATTAAAGTCTCTTAGCGCGCCGATTTATTATCTTTAGGTGAAGTTCTTGAAAGTACAGCAGGCAACAATGTGTAACATATATTATTGATTTTTACGATCGAGAAATTTTTACAAATTTAGAGAATAGGTGGAACTTTCGAAATATACATTTAACAATATGAGTTACACTCATTTCTAAATATATATGAAACTAAACTAAACATCAATATCAAAATAAATGTACATTAATAAATCTGTTACATAACAAAGGTTTGAAGAGTTCTTAATGATCCATTTGTGTTAAAAATTCTGTGAAAATAATCTACTGATCTATTTTGAAATCTGTCTGACAGCATAGGGTTGTTTGAGCGATTCTATAAGAAGGTTGTATTTGTGTATCTGTGAGGTAACAAGGTTTTCAACTTGGGAGTGTAGAAAGAGGGTTTAATAAATGAAAAATATGAAATTGATCTAAATTTTTAAAAATAAAATAACCATGTAAACAAATCAAATGTAATAATGTTTATAGAAGTTTTATTTTTTATTAAATGATACAAGAATAAGTTATTACATATATAAAAGCTGAAAAATAATGTGATCAATATGCCTAGTGTTTCAGGGGTTGGGCCCCCTTGGCTACTCATATGTTGTGTATCTAGCAGTTCTGTATGTTTTAGTGATTATTGAATTTTGTATTGTTTGTAACTTTTGTAAGTGCAATTTGGTGACATTTAACCATACTAAATATAACAAGAAGAAAACTACTGAATAGCTACGGCATTTGAAATTATTTCAGGAGGGAGTAGAGTAAATTAATTTACGACACCTTTGTTTCCTTTTTATTATTGGGGCCTGGCATGGCCTAGCGCGTTAAGGCCCCTGAGGTAATCTGAGGGTCGTGGAGTCGCGCCAAACATGCTCGCCCTCCCAGCCGTGGGGGCGTTATAATGTGACGGTCAATCCCACTATTCGTTGGTAAAAAGTAGCCCAAGAGTTGGCGGTGGGTGGTGATGACTAGCTGCCTTCCCTCTAGTTTTACACTGCTAAATTAGGGACGGCTAGCACAGATAGCCCTCGAGTAGCTTTGTGCGAAATTCCAAAACAAACAAACAAACCTTTTTATTAGCTATATTTTTGTGCCAGCAATAACACGAGTGTGGCGCGCGTATACCAGATTCAATTTTATTATTTATCAGCCTAGCCTCAAAACAAAATATTTTAGGTAAAAATAAAATAAATTAATCTATGAAATCTTGAAACGGTTTCACCTCCTGAGTCTAAAACTGTATTTAGATCTAAAATAGATCAAGAGACAATGGAGACATGAGCTAAAAATTTGCGCTTGAAAAAAAATTACGAATCGGTAATCCATGGTTAAAAATAATAAGTTTTAGCGTAAACATTTGTTTCAAAAAGTATACTATTACACTTTATATGTGGTATAGTTTGTTTGTTTTCTTTTATCTTGTGAAATCACTAATGTATTATTTATTTATACGTGTATATATATATATATATACACATATACACATTTGTGAAATATCCTAATAAAGCCGTTATAAATTACTGTAACAATCAGTTGACGTAAAACCATATGCACCACACCCATTTGTAAGCCAGTGCTTTCAATTAATAAATGATGGCTTCAAGCCAGTGATAAGTTTAGGTCTAAATAGGTTTAGATAATAAAATAAATCACATACTTTAAAATGCATACGTTTATAGTTTTCATACTCAGAATACCATTTATTATTTACTAGCTGGAGTACTCTTTCAACAAATAGGGAAGGCATAGCGTCCAGGTGGTTGACACAGGGGTTAGATCCGAACTCTGACCACCTTATGCAACTCCTCTGGAGACATAAAAGGTACATGTCAGGTTTCATGAATTTGGGATAACGGCTCACCAGTTATAAACAAATGCACACAGAGACTTAGATTCTCACCTACATTGCGAACTACCAAGGAGATATATAAATTTTAACTAGATGACAAATTTGTTCATAATATAATTAAGATAAAAACTTCAATTAAGAAACATGATGCACCGGACATTGAATACAAATGAAAATCAGGAGCAAAACACTTTTAATTATGTTGAACTTAATAGCGTATTAGAAACATAAACGCAATTAAATACGTTATTGCCTGTAAACAGTTAACTGTTTCTTTGTCAGAGTTCCTACGGGATGAAGCAAAACCAAAACTATATTTGTGCATACCCACCAGATACCTGTCACAAAAACTTTTCAGGAAGCAAAACTTTTCAAAAACATTGTTCTGCAGTGTTTGGTAACTTTACACATTTGTAGCAATAGTTATGAAGTAACTAGTAAAAGAGATCTTCTTGATATTTTGAAATTTAGTCGTTAATCCTACAACAAAATATTTTAGGTTATATTTGGTCCAAAGAGGAAATAATTTCATGTGTAACTTTAGTGTCCAGGGAAGAAAAAAAATCCTAAATATGTAATGGTTCCTTTATTATCACTGCAAATAAACATTGTTATTAAATTTCCTTTAATGTGTATGAAAATGCTATTTTCGCATATATGCATAATGTCAGAAAAAACAATTATATATAATGAGAGTCAGCATCAAAGAAAGGAAAACAATAAATGTTAATAGGTGAGCGGAACTCTGGCGGAAGTGGGAGGTTCTTTCACGTTCCTCGAACCTCCATGACTACGGACTTGATAGGAAAAGAAAAACACATGACGATTATAAAATCCCACAGGTACATGACAAATACTTATCAATAGCCCTGAGTTTTCCAATATCACTGGAGAGGTAGAGTGGTAATCTGATCAGTCTAATTTCGAAACAGGTCATGGACTCGATTGATCAATATAATCAGTTACCTAAGAGTATTGACTAAATTGATTAATGTCGCGAAAAGAATCAGCTATTTAAAATTAATGTTTTTGGCTATTACCATTTTCTTTGTTAGGTAATCGAAATGAATGTTTCTGATTGCTAATATCTTCGATAATTCCAACTATACAGTAATCTAAATATTGCCATTATGATTTTGATTAATCAAAACTTGTAAATTTAAAAATTAGATACAGACTTCTTATCACTAACATTTAAAAGAGAATACAAGATCGTATGTTTTATAAAGACCCTCAAAAGTCAAAATATTATCTCTGAAACGACTTTTTCAACAAATATCCTTGGTGGCACCAAACCTACTAGTTTTTATAACCTATCCCAATACACAAAACTAGATACCCTCTCCGCCATATTCTGTCAAATGTAGACTCTGGTAAATAAAACCTGTCAAAATTAATCATTCCTATCATTAAATCCCTCACCTTAAACGAAATTACGATTACCGATTATTTTACCTTTGCTTTTGAAATCTCCAAGCTTCCTTCTGCTGATCAAAATGTTATGGTCTTTTTGCTTATTGAATCTTTCTATACTAATATGCCCCTTGACCTTCTCTGGACCTTCTCTTTCCTTCTAACACTAAACAGTATCTTGGTTTCACTCGTTAATAATTCTTCGAACTTTTATTCCTCTCCACAAAGCTAAATCATTTCTTCTTTAATAACGTCATTTATGACTAAGTAGATAATTTGCCATAGGTTCCCTGCTAACTTCAACGATAACCAATAGTTTTCTAAGCTATCATAAACGTAAATGGCTAGAAAACTGAATTCAAACCTGTCCTTTACAAACGCCATATTGATAACAGTTTCTTGCCGTTTCGATAATCAAGTTAGGTATCAAAATTCCTTTTTACCTTAATTCCCAACATCAAGTTCACATCCTAATTCGAAGAAAATGGTTCGTTACCGTTCTTGGACATCAGGATTACCAAAGAAGGTAAACAATTTGCTACCTCTGTTTAAAACAAAATAACTTTTATTGGCCTCTACATCAGTTTCAATAGTTTTATCCCCAGTTTTAAAAGTAATATGGTTATATCATTGTTAAACACAAGTTTAAACTTTGTTCCCCTTGTATATAAACATATGTTAAATAATTGGCATCTGGGTGATTTTTCTAACAAAGGTTACACGCAATTTCCTAAAGAACAATTTCCAACCGCCAAACAATGTACACACCTGTCTCCAAACATCTCCTCATCATCTCCCTTTCGTTTATGGGTTCACTATTCCTACAAATCAAACACATCCCTCTTCTTTAACAAAAACTTCCACCCTAAAACTCACCTCAAAATAATATACAGACCTAGCCTCCATATTAACACTTATTTTAATACAAAAGTCAAAAATCTAAACTTCTACCATTATAGCTCTTATATCAATATACGTATAATGATTGTAAGGCCACATACATTGGCAAAACAAAACACCACTTAAAGTCTGTCAAAATTTAGGAGTACCTTACTTTACATTAAAGAAAGTCTACTCATAGCTGAATATCGCCCAACTTATAACGACTCACAAAGCTTTATGGATCTAAAATTGTTATAAATTTCAGACTTAAACTAATGCATGAAAGAGTCGTTTTCTTTCCAGAAATTAAGCAACATTAACTGAGGCAGCTAGCAATCAAAGTAAGTATGATATCCTTCTGCTGATGTGTAATTATGGGTAATAGGTTATCCAGCTGTTCAGTGGAATGGTTATCAAAGTGGTAATTAAAATTAAAGTAAGCAAGGGCAACAGTAACACTAGGGAACCCTCTGTTGTATAACAGCTGGCAATAAGTATTGGGTTGCCAATACATCTTAGATTATTGTTTGAGGATTGTTCAAACAATTTAGATCCAGTGTACTCACACAAGCTGACTTATCCAACACCACATAGATACAAATAATGCATATTTGATTAGCAATTAATGCAGGTTTTCCTGGAGCTTAAGGGATTTAACCAAGTTGATATATAACATATATTGAAGGTTTGGATCATATAATTTTCAAAGAGTGTTTAGTTCATCTTCACTAATAATTGTGAAGAAAATGGAAGATTGAATATTTTGACACTAATCATTGTCTTTCCTCTGCTGCAGACAGACGAATGTCTGAATACACCGGAAGGACCCTGTTCAACACTTTAGATATCGCGTCCAAATACTATCAATTTAAACTGAGGACGAAAGCATATCTAAGATTGCTTTTACCACGAGAATGTTTTGTATAAAACTTACACGAAATTTGGCTAATGTTTGCCCACCAATTTTAAGAAGCTAATGTAGCTGACACTGAAGAGGCTGTAACTGGAGAAATGCAAGGAATTCTGCATTGAAAAGCCTGAAAATGTATTTTAGCAGATAGAAAAGGGAATCTTGAATTTGAAACAAGAAAACTGTGCACTCATGTGCAGAGAAATAGAATTTCTTAGTCATATTATGGGTAGGAGTTGAGTATCGATAGATCCTATTAAGAAAGCAGCAGTGAGAGCCTAAACTCAACCCCTGACTGAAAAGGAAGTCCACAGTTTTATTGGTTTATGTCAGAGATTCTCAAACCGTGTGCCGCGAAAGATTGGCTGGTGTTTCGCGGTGTTTTTGAAGCACATTCAACTTTCTTGGGATTTTACAAACTACTATAGAGACACTCTGAAACCTTCCAAAACATTCGATAGTTTTCATTGAACTCGAGCACTGAGAAGTTCATACTTAAATTTCATTCTCGACTGCAACGGTTGGACTATTAGTTTAATTGTGGCGCAACAAGCGCTTCGTACGTCATAAATGATGCATCAAACAATCAAACTGCTTTCTGGAACACGTTCTCATTTTGCGGTGAGCTACAGCTACTACGATGTAGGTAGGAATTTAATATCAACTGCAGAACTTCGTGCTTATCGTGTATGAATTAGCTTTATCATTTATCCATGGAAAAATATTTAAGTAAGTCTGGTGCTACAAAGGAGAATGTGTTGAATCAAAAGCAAGGAATCAAACGAAAGTACAAAAACGAATACATCGAATACGGTTTTATCGCTTTGGAATCGGAACATTCTCAATTACCATTCTGCCTACTCTGCAATGCAGCTTTATCGAACGAGGCGCTTGTTCCTAGCAAACTGAAGAGACACTTGGAAACAAAACATTCAGCTGTGAAGGATAAACCAAAATAATACTTCGAGAATCTCGCGGCTCAACAACATGAACAATCAAGGAAGCTTGTGAACTACATGAAGCTGCCCGAAAAAGGATTGATTGCAAGTTATAAGATTCCTCAATTGTTGGCAAAACGCAAGAAAGCGCATACGGAAGCCGAATCAGTCATTGCGCCAGCGTTAGCAATCATCGTTGAAACTATGCTTGGAACGGATGCTGCCAAAAAGGTTAAGCAAGTTCCACTGTACAATGACACAATTTCGCGCAGAATTGTAGACTTGTTTGTCGTCGGATTTGAAGGATCAAGTTTGCGAACACTTTGAAGCACCTGAAGGTGAATTGTCTCTGCTATGGTCTCTTCAAGTTGATGAATCTACTGACGTTAGTGGAAAAGCTCAAGTTCTGGCTTTTGTTCGATTCATAAAAGATGGAAAAATCGTAAACGTATACTTATTTTGCAAAGATTTAAAAAGTACAGTGAAAGGCCAAGACATTTTCGAATTGGTGAATGAAAACATTTTGCTCTTCAAATTACGCTGTGTCAGCGTTTGCACCGATGAGTGTCCTTCAATGCAAAAAAAAGAAGGGATTCGTCACCCTGGTGTGCTAACAAAATCCAAACATCAGGATTGTTCACTGCATGATTCATAGAGAGGCGCTCGCCTCCAAATCTTTGCCGAAAGATTTGCAGTCTGTTATGAATCAAGTTATTTCAGCGGTGAATTTCATAAAGTCTCGGCCACTTCAATCTCGACTTTTCTCTCTTCTTTGTGAGGCGATAAATTCAGACTACAAAAAGCTACTGTATCACACTGAAGTTCGATGGCTTTCGAAAGGAAAGGTGTTAAAGCGTCTTGTCCAACTAAAAACTGAAGTAATTTCTTTCTTAGAGGTTGAGGAAGCAGGTTTTGAATTTTCTTTTCATGATGAGATCTAGTTTGACAAATTAAATTATCTGAACTTAAGTCTCCAAGGACCATTTGAAACAGCAACGTCCAAACTGAAGGCCTTCGATTGACGCTGTGGAAGAATAAGATCTAGAAAGAAGTCCTTGATTGTTTTCCTTCTGTTAACGAATGTCCATCAAAGAACAAAACTGTCCCTCAAATTTTGAACACATTAAGCGAGTTACAGTCCGCACTAAAACATTACTTCCCGTCACTTGCTGTCGACGAATATAACTGGGCGGTCTATCCTTTCGGAATCAACGAGACAACAAATCTTACAACTGAAGAGAAAAAACAGCTCATTTATTTACGAAACGACAAATTTTATCAGTCATTGTTTCCCGAAAAGAGCTTGGATGAGTTTTGGATCTCCATTAAAAATTTATATCCTGCAATCAGTTCAAAAGCAGTTGAAGTTTTGCTTTCCTTTACATCTTCGTGGTTTTCCGAAATTGGATTTTCAGCATTGACTGAAATTAAAGCCAGAAAGAGAAAGAGGCTTCTTACAGTCGATGATGAAATACGAGCTTGTTTGTCTACGTTAGAGCCTCGCTTCAATTTGATTTGCTCTCGGAAGCAAGCACAAGCGTCACATTGAAAACATATGTAAAAATAAAAAGTTTTGATTTTTCTGCTATACCACAAAATCGTTAACAAGCCTTAAAACGAAAATCACGGCCAAAGCAAGCAATAGTATTGTCAATGTGCAGATGACATTAATATCGCTTACTCTGGCCGTGATTTTCTTTCTAAGGCTTTTAAGTTAACTCTTCTGTGTTACGTGTATCTAAACGTGATGCACAATGACATTATTATCGCTTGCTTTGGCCGTGATTTTCGTTCTAAGGTTTTTAACTCTTGCCGTATAACGTGTACCTAAAAAAAATCGTTAAGGCTTTCCAGGTGTGCCGCGAAAATTTTCAGATTGTCGTAATGTGCCGCAAATCAGAAAAGGTTGAGAACCACTGGTTTATGTTGTGGTGGTGTTTGATTGGGTGACAGCAACACAGGATTAGCTTGGTTCTGGTTGGAAACAATTTTTATTGTACTGCAATAAACTGTTCTGTTAATCTATAGATTATAGCACTCTAGAAACGTGCACCAATAGATTATACACGTTGAACAACTACATGCATGTGCTATACATAAACCTCTGATGCACTGACCAAAAAACAGAAGAAGATATGATGAGTTAAAGAAGAGTAAGAGCTCTTTTTGTCTGAATAGTGGTTGAGGAAGAAAGAGCCGGAAGTAGTTATCTGGATGTTTATGATACGTCAGACTAGGAAGTGATATATTTAGAGTTATAGCTCTAATTGTTGATCAAACCACTGCTAATGGTCTCACAATCACTCAAATATTATTTGAAATATCATGTATATAAGTCGTTTGCAAAACGAGTTTTAAAAATATTTAATCGATTCTTAATTCAGAAAAGTATGATAGCATTTGTATGATATTACACCTTATAACATTGATAATAATTTAAATCACATTATTACTCACTGCTCAACATTGGCTTTCAGTAAGTATATTAACGAGATTTTAATAATACTGACTGGCTCGGCATGGCCAGGTGCTTAAGGCACTCGACTCGTAATCCAAGGGTCGCGGGTTCGAATCCCCATCACATCAAACATGCTCGCCCTTTCAGCCATGGGGGCGACATAATGGGACAGTCAATCCCACTATTCCTTGGTAAAAGAGTAGCTCAAGAGTTAGCGGTGGGTGGTGATGACTAGCTGCCTTCCCTCTAGTCTTACACTGCTAAATTAGGGACGGCTAGCGCGGATATCCCTTGTGTAGCTTTGTGCCAAATTCAGAAACAAAGAATAGTGACTTGTTTGTGTGCTGCACGTTACTGCCACAAAGCATTTCGCTCAATACAAGAGTCCGGTTGGGAAACATTATGCAAAATCTTAGTTAGAATATTATTTATAATTTTAAATGTTCTGAGGCAAAATTTTCATGGAGATTGACCCCTCAGACTTTCTCAAGGATGTTTTCATAAAATACATTCATGTATTTATTACCCCAGCTACTGTACTTCTACCACTCCCAGTTGGATTAGATAATTATATTATTTCTTCATTTAGTGTTTCACTACTTCAAGTAGTAATGTAAACAGTATTTTAATTATGTGCTAAAGCATCTTACATTTCAAGACAATATTTATGCCATGTAAATATTAATGATTCCAACAGTCCCTAAACAAACGTATTATGTGTTACCCTTGACTCTTTATTTAGTGTTCAAGATCACGTTACAAAGGGTACAATACGACGAGACAATAAATCACGTTAAATTTTACCGAAAAATAATTTAGATATAATCAATAGTTTTTTATCTTATTTTGCACTTGAAGATCGCAATGCAAACAACGGGGTGAAAGACACACCTAAAGCACGTAAACACCTTGATGCAAAGGCTGAGTAGATACAATCAGTTTGACAGCTTACTACCTCCTTTGAACAGATCAAACAAATATGATTACTATGACAGGGTTGGATTATTTCACATCCGCGATGAAATAATGAAAACGTTTGTTTGATACATTTTATTTCCACTATGTTACTATTTTTATTTTTCACCCCTAAAAAAAGTGTGACGAGTTATTTACTGTACTTACTGTTTTACTTCTAGTAAACGTTTTTTCTCTATATAAATTAGTCAAAAAATATACACTTAAAATGCATTTTTAATTTTACAATTATTTGTATTTTGTTCAATCAAAGTTTAAATTCGACGTTTACTAAATTAATATAACTACTAGTTTGATTAAGAGACCGGACATAGTCAAGTGAACCCAAGGATTCAAGGCTTGTACTCCGCTAGCTGTTATATTTTGGAACAGTGAGTGTGTTAAAAAACGAATAATCAGATCCCACTATTTAATCAGACAAAAACAGTTCAAGAGTTTTTTGCTGTTGGTCAGCTGCATTATTTTCAGACTAACGTCCTAAAATAAGGGTTTCTATATTTATGGTAAGCTACTTAAGCCATTTACAACCGTCCCTAATCTTTAACTACTACCCAGAGGAGAAGCAGCTAGTCAACACTATCCTACCAACAACCTTTCTAGCGTTTAGGGGAAAGTTTGTAATATCGTACGGATTCGATCTCATCTGACCACCTCCATTATCCATAGCTCTATTAGAAAGCTAATCCATGTCCTAAAAATTAGGAAATATTGTGCTCAGATAGCGCACGTGTACTTTTTGCGCGAGATTCTTAACAAAATAGGAAGAATTTAGGCCTGGATCGTATCCTGATATTAACAGAGTAAAAATTCATGATATTTATGTTTCTGTCTTCCATAATTTTATAATTGTCATAGACTATTCGAACTAGAGATTTAGCTGATGAAAAGTTCACTGTTATTTAAACTGATGTTTTAGCATAAAACTGTGTATTGGGCTACCTGTGTTCTGTTCGCCGCGAGAACTCACCCTGGACTTTAGCATTGTAAGTCTGCAAACTTACCTCCAACCCACCCAGAAGACACGACGAATAGTTTAATATACAATAACTTCACCAATCGCTCCCGATGTCAAAGTTTCCAAACACTAAATTGCATAGAATTGTTTGATCAGATGAACTAAAAATTACATCATTAACCTTATCTAGTCAAGATTAGAAATACCTTAGACAATACTCCTCACAAAACAACCGATTTCACGTTTTCAGGTAATTCACTCTAACCCCGTTATGTGAATTGACACAGAGTAAAATTTTGAGTTGACCTTCAGATGTTTTTTGTCCATCTGAACGGCAAGTTATTCACAAAACAGACGAAACGACCAGGTAAGAAACTCATGTTTATCAAGTATAGTGTTCATTTAGTTTAAAATATTTGGACCCTTAGTCCGGTGCACTAACTACTATGATGCTCTCGGGATCCAATTCAAATGCAAGTTACATCCTTATTTCAGGACTACAAGTTACATCCTTATTTCAGGACTATTGCTAAGCTCTTACCCGTACACAAACGGGACTTGCTTTTAAATACACGTTATTGTTAACTTGTTAACAATTCTTCTTAAAAGAAGCTATCACTGTCCTTTTGTCTAATTTCAGATAATTCTTTATAATTTGTTGGAAATTCGATTCATAGAGGTTTTTATAAATTATGAAGCTAAGTTTTGTCCGAATTTCCTTCGTATTCGAAGTTTAGATTCTACTTTTTTCATAATGTAAGTAAATAGTATGGCCTCTTAGTGACACAGCGGTATTTATGTGCACTTACAACGCTAAAAACAGGGTTTCAATACCAGTTTTAGCAATGTTGTAGTAGTTTCATACGTTAGAGAAGTGAAATTATTAATAAGTACTAATAATTATTTATTCTAATAATTTCTTACATATAAATTGAAACCAATTATGAGAACAATAACAGGTAAGATGACTTAAAGAAATACACAAACCAGTTGTACCTATATACAACCTTCATAGAATTTTAAATATGCTGTAAGCCTGTACACTTCACTCATTTTATCGTTAAATTGCAAAGCTCCCGCTCAGTTTTAAAGTTGTGGAATAGTTTGATTCAGAAAGTGCGTGAATATCATATATTAGAAGTTATTTTCTCTTTCTAAGAGGGTTATTTTAGTAATGCTTGTACTAACAGCCACGCGGAACAAGAGACTCACGCTGACAAATATGTACTTGGATGGAAAGCTGAAGGCCAGGTCTCCTTACTGTAAGAAGTAACGATATAGAAAAGGTAAAGTTATTTAAAGCATCGAAAGAGTTATACATGACAACGCAACATAAAGACAAGTGAAGTTAAGTTTTTTTTTAATCAATGCTCAATTTGTAAATTAATATTTTCGTACAAACTTTACACTATCACCTGATCACTCAAAACTAAAACAGAAGGCAACACAAACTACTTATGATGCTTTATATTCAGAATGTTTTTTTTTCCTACATTAGGTTCCAATGAACGTTTCATTATGAAAACTCAAACAGACAGAATAAAGAATAAGACACAAATAGCACGCAGATACTAACCACACACAAAAAGTATGGAATTCTTACTCTGTATTCCCATGGTGAAGTCCGGCTAAAAATCTTAGAATGTCCACATCTAAATAACTACAACCAGTATCAAATGAAACATTTTCTTCTCTGAAGCACATCCCATGCTTTTATTCATGTAACTGTGGTGGCTTGATAACAGTTTACCATGCATGAAAGCCTCGAGACTGGTGATTAGTGGTACTTTATTTGGTAGTAGAGGCGCTTAAAACAGTAAAGGGATTGTATGGAATGTTAAAGTTCCAGCATGCCTATCGCGCAAACTTAATTAAAATCTGAACTTCACAATATGCCCATTCCATATACAAGTATGCAAGCCCCAGAACCAAGGTTTCTAAGCACTATTTTTGGTAATTTGAAGAGGATACCAATGAAGATTTTTGTAGTGTTTTCTGTTATTTTGTGGCAAAATACACTTTCAGTTATATGAGTGTAATGGAATCTTAATCAACAGTATCTGAAACATTTTGAGACCAGGAAGTACTTTTTGGAGCCACACATGTATACTATCAACTACCAGTTCTGGTTTGTGATGCAGTAAGCAAACCAAACATGAATTCACTAAGCCAAGCTAATAATACCTCTTATTTTAAGTGATTCCTGCATATATTTTAGGATCTATTACAGTCTTGCCAAAATATTTGCATACTGTTCTATATTGATGTTATTGTCTACTACTTATGGACTACTTATTAAATAAACGCCCGAGTAGCAAGAGAGATGGTAGCATATGATTGGACAAACATATAGGGGTTGTTATTCTGGTCTGTATATGATCCTTCAGAATTTTTTCGTAAAGCACACATACACACATGTTTTGTATCAAAAGCCGTGTTTTTGTTATAGTATTTTTCGAAATAGAACAATGTTTTGTTCAAACGATATCTTTGTACAAAACTGAACTGTAAAGTTAGTAGTCACGACCTTGAGAAGTTACTATAGCTGAGTTCCGATCTAGTGAGATGTTATGATGAAATCACGGGTTAATTACCTCAATAACTTCATTGACAGCATGCCACGTTTCCTTTCAGAGGTTATTAGAGTGCAAGGAGGACCAATCAAGTAGCAAATGTTTTAGAAAAATTGGTATAAGATTAGAGACACTAATCATAATAATTTGATGTTGTATTTTTTCTTTATATATGTTTAAGTAAGCTTTTGTTGCGTTAGGTGAAATAATGGATTTTTATTCAAGTGTTTGATAAAATTGTTTGTTGCTCTGATAAATTGTTCATAATGTCCATTGAACCTGTCTCATTATACAGACAACATATGTAGATGTTTAATATAACAAGCATTTCTCAGTTTGACAGCACTAAGTGTATTTGTATTTCATTTTTATTATAATGATATTTTTATTACAAAATACGTATACATTTTAGTCATTTCTTTAGTTAAAAGCGTGACGGGATACAATAGCAATCACCTGTCACTTTTCTTCTACGTATTGAAATGTACCCAGTCAGTCAGAAACTTGGTCCAGTACAATTTTTATTAGGTGTTATAGAAAGTCAGTTCTTTTTCCATCAGTTATTTCTGATCCAAGTATGCTAATCGTGTAAGCAATGTGGTTAATATAACATATCAGTTTAACAAAAAATATGCAATATCATAATTAAAAAACCGACCAGAATGTATTGATTCATTAGTTAGGTGACATTCTTATTATAAATATATTCATCACAGTCAAGGATATTAAACTTAGTATCGGAACCATTTCAGAAATTTGTTGGCTAGTTTTAGTTAAACTCGGAATCGTGTAAGCTTAACGTTATGAACATGTTGTATAATTTTAAATTTGTAATGTTATCCTCAGGGCTGGCGTGTCATACTGATTAGCGCGATTGACTCGCAATCTATGGATCTCGTGTTCAAATTTCCTCCATCGAACAATCTCGCCTTTTTAGCCGTGGGTTTGTTATAATGTCAGGATAAGTCTCACTTTTCACTGAAAAAATAGCTCAAAAGTTGGAAGTAAGTGGTGTTAACAGGTGTCTTCCCTCTAGTCTGTCTCTGCTAAATTATGAACGGGTATCTGGAAAGGATATGGTGTCACCGCGTAAATCTTCCGAAGAATCATCAATGATTCTCTATCATCCAAAATGCTCTTACAGTCACAGCAACTTATGAAGTTCAAAAATTGTTTTCTACAGTAAAGCTGCTCACTCTAAGTTTAAGATCAACAGCATTAGGTTTAACACTACATAGTGGAATTACAATTTCATGTTGCCATTAATATGTTTACTATCAAATTGTTTTTAGTTTATGTAAATAAAATTATTGTAACTATGTACACGTTGTAGTTGCGTAAAGTCTTCACTTTGCTAAAGTTTTTATACCATATATAATGATAATATTATATTATGTTTTTTATGCTATTAAAGATTATGTATTCAAAGGCATCGCTATTTCTATACAGTCATTGTGTGCTTTCAGCAACATAGAAGGTAAAAAAATCAGCAATTTCATTACAGTCTTAATTTCTCAGCAGACTTTCTGAAAACACAAATTATACATAAAAAGAACTAAAAAACGAGAATGTAAGTACAAAATTATTCAATAAGAGGATTTTTCCATAAATGAGATAAACACTTGTTCCAAACCGACGCACTACACGATAAATTAAAAAATGAATAAATATAACGTACTGATGTTGATATCACAACATATTTTTAGGGAATTATTAAGTCTAGTGTACGATTGTAGATATCAAACCACTTAGGAATACATAGAAAACACACACACGCCTAGCCGGTAACCTACTGTTGAATAGAACATTATGATATTAATATAAAGTTATTTACCGGTATGGATCCTGATGTGGCCTTTCAGCTGTCCGTTGTTACTGAAGGAAATGTGACATTGTGGACATTGATACTTCTTTGGTCGTGGTTTTTTCGTTCGTCCTTGAGCTTGGAAAGTGGTCATCCCTGGAGTTGTACAGTTTTGAGAATTTAAAGTTTGATTATGTGCACGAGACAAATCTCTGACGCTGGTCGTTGGTTCATCTAGCCATAAAGGGGTTATCTCGCTCCACGTCCTCTTTATCCTAGTTAAAGGTGTCTTTCCATACAGCGAAGATGCTGTTATCATTGTTTCATTGGCACGACCTTTTACACTTTTAAGAAATCCAAATGGAGAAGACTGAGATATAGAGGAATTCAGCTTCAGTCCGTGAAATCGTGTGTTGCACGTGGCCACGGTGGTATCTTCATGTATCATGGGTTCATTGACGTTCACTTCTTTACAAGTGATCAGAGTGGATTCTACATCCGGATGCTGAGTGATTAACCAAGGTCGAAACAATTTCATTATCGGATATTTTTCTCTTGCTTTTAATCTTATTTTACAAATAAATATATCTTTCAAAGTATCTTGCTGCGAACCACTAATTTCAATGCATACACTTTAAAATGAACTTTTTTAACATTTTATTTTGTAAAGAGAAACAGAACAATTTTATCATCAATCACATTTTCTGTCCATTCAGATAAAATAATTACATTTGATGTTTTATGAGTAAGACCTCTGATGTTTTCGCTACTTTCTCTGACAGCTACCTGGACAAGACGGGAACAGGTTACAAGTAGTATTGAATAATATGCGGGAAACACTTAGTACATAGATTTGCAAAAGGCGGGACACGAGAAGCCCTGCGTAACCACCAATCGCAGCGTTCGATGGTCTAAAATGTTTGAGTCTACCCTATGTGGGCGTTCAACTGATCTCACAGAAACAATGTCAAATTTATACAAACATATGATAATGTTTTCGTATTTGAAAATTATTTTAACACGGATCAATAAATGTAGGGTAAAGAACAACAAGAGAATTACTTCCTATAAAATTACACTCATCTTTATAAAACCATGATAATACATTAAATAACAATTAGACATCAATAACACTTCAACGCAAGAATAGTATTATTATTTTTTAAAATATTAAATATATATTTGAAATTTCAGTTGAGACTGTGATGAAACATAAGGAATTACAAAGATGCTAATTTATTTAAAGCAGCTTAGAGACTGAACACTTCTTAATCTATACGTATTTATTTAAATATACTTTAAACTGAGACTGGAAAATGGGTTATTCTATACATATTTCTTGCACTATATGATGATACCGGAATATTTGTTAATCTATACACATTTGTTTATAGTTTATACTAGAACTAGAAACTTGTTAAAATGTACAAGTTCATTCAAATATAATTTATACTGAGACTAGAAAAGTTGTTAAAATGTACATATTCGTTTACAACTTATACTGATAACAAATACTTTATTAATCTGTAAATATTTGTTTACACCTTACACTAATACCATAAATTCTGTTAAACTGTAAATATTTGCTTGCACTTTGTACTGATACCAAATATTTTGTTAATCTGCAAATATTTGTTTACACCTTATACTGAATCAAATACTTTATTAATCTCTAAATATTTGTTTATACCTTGTATTAATAACGGAAGACTTGTTTATCTACACATATTTGTTTACAGGTGAAACTGGGACTGGAAAAAGTTTGCTAATCTCTAAGTATTTGTTTACAGTTTAAACCGAGACTGAGAAACTTCTTAATCTGTACATGTTATTTTTAGTAAGTTTTCCAAAATAATAAAAAAACTTAAATAAGACAATATTTGAGCTTTTGACTTTGATTATCGATCAGAACGATAACGGAATTGATTGTGGAAAGTTTATTACGATATAAAGTGAAAGGAGTTTAAAGCTGTATCAATTCAGTTTTCCATAATTCTGAATGCATTTCCAATCGGATATGTCGAGATAAAATTTTAAAATAAACTTTAATTGTTATTGGCTCAATATCTATTTAACTATCTTGACATTTTTGAAAAGTAAAGTATGAGACCGAGCGATTTTCGAGCTTATCGATCGATTTGTATAACTTGAGAATCGCCCGTATCTCTCTGTTCCAATAATTCCGAAAATTGAAGGTTAAAAGGTTTGTAACATTTAAGTTTGCAGTATAGTATATCATTTTGTGTTCCAGTAATCTCAGAGTTGATTTCTTCAATTTGGTTTGTTTTGAATTTCGCTCAAAGATACACAAGAACTATTCTTAATTTAGCAGTGAAAGACTACAGAGAAGGCAGCTAGTCATTAACACCCACCGCCAACTCTTAGGCTACGCTTTTACCACGTAAGATACTTTTCTGATGCATCGCTAAACTAGTTTTTAATTATATTTATTATTAGGAAAGTTTTATTAAATCACTTTCTTGCTGAAAAGACGTTTTGTCAAAATCCATAAAACCCAACTTACTTTGGTGATTTCTGAAAAAAAAAAAGAAACAAATTACAATTGCAGTCTTGTTAGTTTATAGAAGAAGACTTTACAGTGTTGATAAAGTTTTTGTTTTATCAAAATACTCTATACAGAAGACAGATATTGAATATTTTAAACACAGATGGAAATATTTTCCAAAAATTGTTTGTTTATTTTTTTGAATTTCGCGCAAAGCTACGCGAGGGCTATCTGTGCTAGTTGTCCCTAATTTAGCAGTGTAAGACTACAGAGAAGGCAACTAGTCATCAACACCTACCGCCAACCCTGATCACTCTTTTACCAACGAATAGTGGGCTTGACCGTGAGTGTATAACACCCCTACGGCTGAAAAGGCGAACATGTTTGTTGTGACGAGGATTCGAACCCGCGATCCTGAGACGACGAGTCAAACGTCTTAACCACCTCGACATGTTTTATCTAGTTTTTCATTAAATATGGTTTGGTTTGAATTCCGCGCAAGGCTACAGGAGGGCTATCTGCGCTAGCGGTCCCTAATTTAGCAGTGTAAGACTAGAGGGAAGGCAGCTAATCATCACCACCCACTGCCAACTCTTGGGCTACTCTTTCAACAACGAATAGTGGATTGACTGTCACATTATAACGCCCCCACAGCTGAAAGGGCGTGATTACGAGTCGAGTGTCTTAACCACCAGCGGGGTCTTCATTAAATATGCAATCAAAACATTTATATATATATCCTAATCTACTTTTCAGTACTTCTCTGTGCTACAATACATAATTAACATCAATAATAAACTTAAGATTGATTTCCTTCATAGAGCCCATTTTATGCTAACAAGCAAAATTTACATTTTGTGGATTTATGTCAATAGGAAATTTTCGGTGAAGTTTGTCTGATTTATTCAAGGACAACGGCTCAAAAGTTAAATATTTCTGTGCAAGAGCTTTGAAAACCTTGTAGGCTGTTTTCGCGTAGTTACCGGTATCCCACAGAGGTGGTTTAGACCTTCTTTAAGGCTCGTTCCTTCACGTATTGAAAGCTATTACAATAAACTCTACTGAAGAGAGGCTTTTCAATGCATAAATAAAGCTAAAGTAACGATATCTATGAAACTGCTTTAAAAACCTTCTGGAAACGACGCTATAGAACTGGATAACAATCAAGAGGATAAACTGTTATCGGTTGTAGTTGTGCGCTCATTCGACAGAGTACATTTTGTATGTCTAAATACATTGACGGTTGTAGTTGCATACGAGTTCAACAAGGTACATTTTTGGTACTTTTAGAGTGACTATACATATTTGCGGTTGTAGTTATGGACTAGTTCAACAGGGTACCTTTTCAAAATCTAAGTGTATTACGGCTATAGTTATGAACTCATTTAAATGTTTAATTATATCCATGAATGTCGTTGTGCACCACTTCAACAGGGTAGGATTTAAATGTCTAAGTACCTTTACTGGTCTAGCAATACATTAGTTCAATAGAATGTGTTTTCAATGTCTAATTATATTCATTGGTATAATTGTGCCTTCATTTGACATGGTAGATTTTCAAGTATATCTAGGGATGTAACGGCGCATTGGTTCAGTTGGCCACATTTAGAAATTTTAAGTAAATAAGTATATACAGTACATTTTCAATGAATAAGTACGTTTATAGATATAATTGTGAAACTAGATCAACCGTGTATGTTTCTAATGTAAAATATTATTCATCGCCGTAGTTGTACACTATTTCAACACAGTAAATTTTAGTACATTTTCAGGGATTATATGTTTCTAATGTAAAATATTATTCATCGCCGTAGTTGTGCACTATTTCAACACAGTAAATTTTAGTACATTTTCAGGGATTATATAAATTTATGACAGTAATTTTACCCTACTTCAACAAGATATGTTTCCAACGTCTAATTATATTTACTGCTCTAGTTGTGCACTAGTCCAACACGGTACGTTTTAACACATTCTCAGTAAATATGTATATTTACTACTGTATCTGTGCACTAGTCCAACAGGGTACCTTTTAACATATTCTCAGTAAATTAGTACATTTACTGTTGAAATTCTTTACTAATTCAATATCCAGTAATATTCATGGTTGTATTTGTATACTAATTTGACAGGGTACATTTTAAATGTCAAAATATATCTCAGACTGTACTTTTGTACTAGTTGAACAGGGTACAATTTAATACATTTTCAGTAATAAAGTAAATTAGCATCTGTAGTTGTGCACTAGTTAGACAGGGTTTGTTTCCAATGTCTATTTACGGTTGTGATTGTGAAATAATTCAACAGGATACGTCGTTAGAGCCTAACAATTGTATGGATGCAGCTGTGATCTAATTCAATAGAGTGTATTTTCGTCTGTATTTATGCCCCAATTTGACACAGTACAATTTAAGTGTGTAAGTATGTTTATGGTTATAGTTTTCACACTAACTGGACAGAGTACAATTTAAATGTCTAAGTATATTTACACCTGTAGATGTGAACTTTTTTTTTTTTTTGATAGGGTAAGTTTTCAATACCTAAGTATATTTATGGCTGTAGTTGTGCACGAATCTAATAGGGCACGTTTTGATTATCTAAGTATATATTCTGTTGTTATGCACTAGTTCAGCAGAGTAAACATTGCATATTTTCAGGAATGAAGTATATTTATGGCTGCAGTTTTGCACTAGTTTTACAAAATGTTCAATATATAAATACATTTACAACACTATTTAATTACTATTTCGACAGGGAAAGTTTTTAATGCCTAAGTCGGTTTACATGGCTGGTTCCATGCATTGATTCAACGTAGTATGTTTTAATAAGTAATTATAATTATGTTTGTTGTTGTCTACTGATTTCACAAAGTACGTTACCAATGTTAAAGTGTAATTCAGGCTGTACTTATCTACTGATTCAACAAAATACATTTTGGTATATTTTCAGTGATTAATTAAATACATTTTCGGATGTGGTTGTGTAGCAGTGTGACAGGTATGAATTCTATATCTACGTGTGTTTACAGTTGTAGTTTTCCGCTAGTTTAGTAGGGTAGAATTGGGTCTATTTTTGGTATTTAAGTATATTTACGGTAATATATATGCACTAGTTCAAAAGAGCGTATTTTAACATTTTAAGTACATTTACATTTGTTGTAGTGTTCTCGTTTGAGCTGGTTCGTTTTCAATTTTTAAATATGTGTTTACAGCCGTAATTATGTACTAATCTGACAGAATACGTATATTTCCGGTTGTATTGGTTCGTTAGTTTAACGGCCCAGCACGGCCAGGTGAATTAAGGCGTGCGACTCGTAATCTGGGGTTCGCGAGTTCGTATCCCCGTAGCACCAATGTAATGTGACGCTCAATCCCACTATTCGTGGGTAAAAGAGTAGCCCAAGAGTTGACGGTGAGTGGTGATGACTAGCTGCCTTCCCTTTAGTCTTACACTGCAAAATTAGGGACGACTAGCGCAGATAACCCTTGAGTAGCTTTGCGCGAAATTCAATAAAAACAAAACTTAGTTTGACAGGATACGTTTTCTATGTCTAAAAACATTGATAGCTCTATTTATGCACTAGTTCTATGGGGTACGATTATAATGTATATTTAAGGATGTAGTTGTGTCATAGTTCCACACTGTACGTGTTTCATGGTTAAGTATTATATAACTGTCGTTGTGCAATAATTCGAAAGAGTACTTTTTCAGAAACTAAGTATATACTCCTTGTATTTGTTTATTACTTCGACAGGATAGGATTGAAATGTTTAAATATAATTATGAATGTTGTTGTGCGCTGGATCTACAGAATATGTATTGTCAAAGTAGACATATTGTTATGTTTGTTCAATATGGTTCATTTTCAATACCTAAGAATATTTACGAGAGAAGTTGTGAACTAGTCCAAAAGGGCACGATTTAAATAAGTGTTCTTAAGGTTGTAGTTATGCTCTCATTTGATAGGGTACATTTTCAATATCTAAGTATATTTTCGACTGTATTTGTACACTCTTTCAATATCATACATTTGGGTATAATTGTGCGATAGTTCGAAGGAGTAGATTTTTAGTAACTAAGTATATCTCCTCTGTATTTGTTCACTATTTCTACAGGGTACGTTTTTAATGACTAAATATATATTTTCGCCTATTTAAGTTTACTATTTTAACAGGTGTAGTTGTGCATTAGTTCAACAGGCTATTTTTTAACATATAAATATATTTAGAAATTAAGTTGTGAACTATTTAAATAAAATACAATTTGAAATACTTTCAGTGGATAAGTGTATTTTTAATGTAGTTGTGTACTATTTTCAACAGTAATACATTTTTAGCTGTAGTAGTGCACTATTTGACAGTGTACAAATTCAATGTGTAAACGTATTTTCGGCTATATTTGTTCAGAAGCTCAACTGGATAAGTTGTCAATACCTAAGTATATTTACGGTTGCAGCAGTGTACTAGTTTGAAAAAGTACGTTTTTAACAGTGGCAGATTTAAGGTTGTGTGGGCGCAGGGGCTAATAATTTTTGTGGGTTTTACACCCCATATAATTTTACATAAAATAAAATTATCAATGAGCCCTGGGGCAGAGGCCCCTCTAGCCCCTACCTAGATACGCCATTGGTTTACAATGCCGCAGTATATTTTCAGCACTCGTTTTTAATGACATAATATATTTTCGGTTGCATTAGTTCACTTGGTTAGAAGGATATGTTTTCTATGCCTAAATATATTTACAACTGTAGTTTAGCGATTATTCCACAGGGTGTGCGTGTGTTTTTGTTTTTCATAACTAACCCACATCGAACTGATCTGCTATGTCCACTGTAAGAGACCCAAAATCCTGATTATGTCGTTTTAAATCTGAAGACTTACTGCTAGTCAACCAAACAAACTCCAGAGGTTGTTTAGTGCTTAAATATATTTACTGCTATATTTGTTCACTTGGTCAAGAAGGCACGTTTTCAATGTTTGGTCATATTTATGAGTGTAGTTGCGAACTAGTTCGGCATAATACGATTTAAATATATAACTATATTTGTGGGCAAAGTTTTATAGTAGTTCACCAAGATATTATTTAAGTGTCTAAATATACTCGATGGTGTAAGTGTACTCCATTTAAACAAGATCGATTTCGGCATCTTTTCAGTGGTTAAGTATTTCTTTGGCTGTAGTTGTGCACTAATTTGACAATATAGAAATTCAACGTCTATTTCCTGTTGTATTTGCTCACATGTTGAATACGGTAAGTTTTGAATGCATAGATACATCTATGGTATTAATTGTGCATTAAATCAACATTTTGGTACGTTTTCAGTAATTAAATTTATTTACGCTGTAGTTATGTCATACTTCCACATTGTAAGTTCTTCATGGTTAAGTATATATATATATATAAGTTCTTCATGGTTAAGTATATATATATATATATGGCTATAGTTGTGCAGTAATTCGAATGAGTGCATTTTTTGTAACTAAGTACACTTCCCCCTGTTTTTGTTCACAACTTCTACAGGGTATTTTATTAATGACTAAGTGTATTGTCGCTTTATTAATTATATAGCTTGACAGGGTACGATTAAATGTTATACGTATATTTATGGATGTATTTGTGCATTAGTTCAACAAGGTACAATTTAAATATCTAAATATATTTATGGCTGTTGTTGTGAGGTATTTGAACTGGGTAGGTTTTAGTACATTTTCAGTTATTAAGTATACTTACCACTGTAGTAGTACATTCACTGACAGGGTACATCTTAAATATCTAAGTATATTTATGGCTGATGTTGTGCACTAATTCAACAGGGCACGTTTTCAATGTGTATATTCACGGCTGGCGCTGTTCACTACATTAAAACGATACGTTTCCAATGTTTAAATATACGTACAGCTGTAGTCGTTCGTTATTTCAATACAACAAATTTTGGTATATTTTCAAGGACTAAATACTTTTATCTGTAGCTGTGCATGAATTTGACTGGGTATGAATTCAATGACTAAGCCTATCTCTGTCTGTTTCTTTTTCACAACTTCAACAGGGTAGGTTTTTAGTGAAAAGAATGCATATGTTATACATTACACTCCTTTTCATGAGTGAATTTTTTTACTGGGACAGATTGAAAAGTGTGGAGGAAAAGGATGCTAACTTTTCATATGACCAGATTTTCAAGTAAGCTCTTTCAGAAGGTAAAAATAAATGATTTACTGAGTAGAAATAGTATAATTTAGTATTCGTCAAAATGTGACACAGTTTTCACCTTAGAACAACATGGCGTATACTTTTATAGCTATATTCAGACGACCTAGTAGCACAATCAAGAACTTATTTAATATTTCTCAATTATCACTGAGCATCTGCATTTATTTAACTTTTAAAGTCTTCTCATAATATTTTGACAAAACTACTTGAAATTATGTAATTAGGATCTTAACTGTTAGGAAATATAAACAAAGAAAAATATTTTTAGAAAAACAAATGGTGGCCCTGAAAAAAAAGAGGGGTGTCAAAACTTTTTTTTGCATTTTCAAGCTTGGCTGAAACGATTTATTTAAAAATTGGGTCCGTTTAAAACACTAACAGAAATCAGTATTTTTCAACAATTCAAATTGGTATCCAAATATTGTTCCAGGGGGTTTATAGGGGTTCTAAGGTCTAGAGTAGTAGCTTTATATATAAAAGGTGGTATGTTCAAGTTCGAAACATTAATAATGGGACTGTCTAATTGGGCTACCAAACGATTATGAAAACTCTCGTGATTGACCGCATAGACGTATATACATACTAACGTGAACATTCAAAAATAGGTGTACATGCATTTTTACAAAGTCGTCATTTGTTATGTATTTTCATTTATAATTTATTATTTATAAATGTAATATTTTAGACAAATGTAGAAAATATTGTGTATGATCGCCTAGATTTTTGAAAGTTCGTTTCTATTTCGCAAAACGTATTTACCATAATTTCTTTTCTTTCTTCTATAATATTGACACACTTAGTCTGATTCAAAATTAACGTTTTATATTATCGTTCTTCGGTGTGCAGAAATCTTCTGACTAACTTAAGATTTTTATTCTAAAATAATCACTGCTGGAAGCGTTTAGGAATTTTAAGTTGATTCTGGAAAGTTCAGCAAAACAGTCAGGGGAACAACCAATTTCTCAAAAGAGGCTAAGTCCCCTGAAAAGTCAGTCATTCCGAAAAAGCTACATCTCTGTAAAGCAGAGAGCCTATGATTACTGATAAACATCTCCATTTTGTCTTATTACTGGCAGCAATACTAGTGAATCAGGAAGGACCGAGTTACAGATTGGCTTTCTCGGCCAGAGAGTGTAATGCTTGGTGAAATATAAAACTTCGCTTCACATCCAAGCCTCGGTTCCTACGTGAGCATCACAGATCCTCTGAGTTTGGTCTGGAATTAGTGTGGGTATCTTTTTCCTTGTTGTAGATTGTTTTATGAAAAAAAGAGATAGATTCTAAGAAAGAACGGAAACAAAGACGAAAGATTCGGATTGGCTTTAAGCTGAATCTTTGTCATGGCATCAAAATTACCTTAGCTTACTCGGAGTGACTTCCCATACTTTAGACTGAATCATGCACACACTGTGGTAACTTTAGACAATATTAATTAATAATTTAATTAATTCCCAGGTAACAAAAGGATCGAAAGATTCAGTAAGTGATCATCGAAATAAAAGTATGTGATTAATCAACATATACGTGAGATAATCAAAAAGATAACTGATAACTATGCAGTCAAACATAAAACCTTTAATGGCATTTAACAGATATAAATAATCACAAAACTCCGGCACACACTGACAAAATTATCGAAAAACTACATAAGATTCAACATAATAAAGTTCAAGTTACAATGAGAGGAAGTTGAATTCAGGACGTGAAGTCGAGTGAAGCTTGAGAAACGAAATGATCTGGCACAATGAAAGAACAGCAGACATTCATAGAAACCTTTAGGTTTCACTGATACAAGGCCAAGAAAGGACTTCATGAATTAGGTTTTAATCAGTTCAAGAAATCACACAACCATTCCTCGATGTTATGGTTGATTGTTAACCCTTCCCACATCTGTAACAAGTTCTAATTATACAAAGACATAGCAAAATATTAAACATTTTATAGGAAACAACTTATTAATTATATAAAAGTAGGGTGAAAGTATAAATATTTTACAATTCTTTATCTCGGGAAGGCTTCGTCTGAAATTATTTTAACATTAACTTTGGATAAAATTATAGAGAACAAACTTGTTATTACTATACAAACTTTAACGCTAGACAGACAACACAAATGTAAAGTCTAACTATTTACTAATAGCATGTATCATCATACATTACAGAATAGGACAAAATGGACACCTCTCAAAAGACAAATAATACTTAATATACACTTTATCGATTAACCGATTGCTCCCAGTATACATTTAAATAACGTCAAACTACTGTTACCAACAAAGCATAGATGCACAGTAAAGAAAACACATGTAAAAACAAACATTTGTCAAAATCATAATGATTGTCGAACTGAAAATTACCAATCATAATGAAAAATGTATTGTAGAGGTAAATATTTATCACACCCTGCAATAGTTTAAAACAGTACGTACAACATCTGATAATATTTACACTCCAAGTTTTAAAAAAATAAACCATTTATGGCCCTTATAAAACAAAAACTAATTCATCAGTAGTAAAGAAACTAAATATCGACAAACTGTTCTGAAAGTTCAACGGGTTAACACACCATTTAACTCTACTCACATCACTTGGCCATTGTTAAACTTCTTAATACACGGACGAAAATGGAGCATTAACTGCTTTCTTTCTTTTACCAATTTCGTATTGGTAAAATACGAAACTCAAATCAGTATGTAAATAAATGCCAGGGTGTCTTTATTTAGTTAAAGTCAAACTAAAAAGAAATGAAACAAACTGAGTTTTTAAGAGCTATACGATACCAAACATTAGTTATATAAGAAATTCTTATTTTTTATTTAGCCCTCAGGAAATTCACTTGAATAAATGCTAAGGTTATTACATTTCTTTCCAGATATTTTGGAATATCATGGTCATTTTAGTTAATATCATATTCAATTGTAGTTAATGTAGTTAATATCAAGGTCAGTTGAAGTTAATGTAGTTAATATCATGATCAGTGAAAGTTAATGTAGATAATATCATGGTCAGTTGTAGTTAATACCATAGTCAGTTGTGTTTAATATCATGGTCAGTTGTAATTAATGTAGTTAATGTCATAATCAGTTGTAGTTACTGGAGTTAATATCATGGTCAGTTGAAATTAATGTAGTTAATATCAAGGTCAGTTGTAGTTAATGTAATTATTTTATTAGGTTAATTAAAGCACAAGTAACTAAATAAAATACAACTCACAATAATTTAATCACATATAACTCACGATAATATAAAGCTAGAATTTAATCAAAAGCAAAAATTGCCACAAAACTGAATAAAAACAAATCATATACGAATTACATCAATACATAAATGTTTAGTTACATAATAAAGGAAACGGAAACTGTGTGAAGACAAAGTGAGCTTTAACTGAATTCACATTGCATATACAAGTTATTGAGCTGCACCCAGATAACATTCTAAGAGCTCAATATACACAAGGAAATTTATCTTGATCACAGAGAACGTCTGTGCCATCAATTGTCAAAAAACAGTTTTATTTCTGAGTTTATTGTGGAATCCTAACGTACATAATTATGTAGTCATATATTAGTACTTTGACAATTAAAATTATATAACTTGTGTTTTCCGCAGAAAATACATTTAGAGCTTTCAATAGAAGGAGAGTCAATCCATAACTCAACCATTCCAAATCATAACCATTGTCAGACGGTCTAGTCTTTTGATATGAGGGAAACATCATCGGTTATATGATAGTGTGCCAAACCAAATTATCTAAGACTTTATGGAAAAGTTTATTCAGCAATGATGTATTCTTAGCTTTTAATTTTAAACTTTCTCATCATTGAGCAGGAGGGACAGAGATACAATTTGGAGAGATGTCGCGAGAAGATGGAATTCATTGGTATGGATGAAACAGTGTTAGATAGCATGTCTTCTCTAGTGAAGAGGCTACCTGATGTATATGGAAATTACCATATGCTCGAGAATTTTTTTATAAATAAGGCATTCCAACTAAACCTGAATGCATACTTTGTATCTTCTCAAAAGAAAAAAGGCGATCCTCAAAACTTTGCATTTTCATTGATGTTAGCTTATGCAGATTTATCTAACTAGAGAGAACTGGTGTCATATGTTTGGTGCCACTAAACCCGACACGTAATCACGAGAAAAAATAAGAAAAACTTATTATAGCATAAGATAATAAATTTAGCTTATCACGACACAAACACTAGTGTTATGCAACCCAGAAAACGGCTCCCATGTAGGTTTCCCTGAAGTATTAGGAATGTAATAACACTTTTAACGCTTAAGTATAAATTAATAAAACTGAACAAATATCAGAGCATGCTTGAACATAGCCTATGTTAATCATGGAAATGAAGATAAAAAAAGATACAAAGATTCTAATTGTGCTTTAGGAGATTAAACAAAGTAATACATACCACACTTTTATGCTTTTAGACAGATTAATGCATGTCTGGATACTTTGAAGAGTCCCCCACTAGTATACAGCGGCAAGTTTACAGATTTACAACGCGAAATTCAGGGGTTCGATTCTCCTCTGTTGACTCAGCACATAGCCCGATGTGGTTTTGCTATAAACACACACGTTTTGAGGAATTTCACTTGCTCATCACTTTAGCCTTTAAATGTAGTTTAAGAAAAGCATATCACTAAAGGTTTGATTGTTTTCTGAATTTTGCGCAAAGTTACATGCATCATGCCATTTAGTGGTTTATGTGCCAATAGTGTTTTAGAGTCAGGTCACAACTTCGTTGGATGTTAATATTTTACCACCAGTAATTTGATGAAGAAATCTCAGAACTATGTGTTTCCAAGAAAAACGAGTTTCATGGTTCTTCTTGTGATAAAGAGCAACTCCAAGTGTGTGAAGTCTATCTTCTCAATAATAAAATCACTTACAACCTAGCCATTGAAAAGTTGTGGGTATCTATAAAATGTATTTAAAATACTAACAACATTTAGCTGAAAAATTGTCTATTTGCTACTATAATAAAAATAAAATCTAAGTGTCTTGGAATTCAAAAGAAGTGTGATTACTGTAAATGATGTAAACTTTATTTTTCTGTGTTCTTAATATTTATATTATGTATTTGAAATGCATAATAAGAAGTGATATATATAAGAAGAAATAATATGTTTATAAGTGTTTGTTTCTCTGTTTTGAATTTCATGCAAAGCTACACAAGGGGTATCTGTGCTAGCCGTCCCTAATTTAGCAGTGCAAGACTAGAGGGAAGGCAGCTAGTCATCACCAGCCACTCTTTTACCAACAAATAGTGGGAGTGACCGTTTCATAATAACGCCCACACGGCTGAAAGGTCAAACATGTTTGGTGAGACGGACATTTCGAACCCGCAAGATTTATTCTACTGATTAACAATCTTTACATATGCGAGTGGGAAAAAAAAAAAAGAATCGTCATTCAGTTCTGTTTTTGTTGTTTTTCGGATGTTATAACTAGCGAAGGATTGGTTATTTTCTGTGTGTGTTTGCATTGGTGGTTTAATAAATAATAAATTAATTCTTACAAGATTTTTACGTATACTGTGTAACTAAAGTAGGACACCAGATGTTAATACCATAATAATATTATTTCAGTTCTACCTAAAATCGGTCCTGGGTAATAATATTGATTTTTAAACATTTTGTGAGAAATGTCTTGAAATCATTTAAGGACAAATATTTTGAAATTTTATCGTATTAACCTGTCGTGAAAGTTATAAAGTTCTGTACAAAACAATGCTATAAAAACGGTGTTAACAGTGTTTCCTATACGGTTATTTTCTAACCATATTTTGTTATCAAAATTTAACAAACGGTCCCTACTTTTGTGCTCGAGTAGTGTCACCTGAACGTTTTGTGTGAAAACTTCTAAGGGTTAATAGCTACTAAACGTCTGAGTATCGCCACAGAACTTTACCGTCATATTTTATTGAGTTCAACGAAGCATGAAGATCTGGTCATAGAGAAGGATATTACACAAAAGATTCGGGCTTGCTGTATCACTTCCTGAGTTTGGCAGGAGGGTGCTGTGTCAGGGGCCTTGATATCAACACAAAAGCGTTGAGAGTCGAGTGGGAAATAGGTTTGTCTGTTGAAGTGACCCTTTCAGAGGGTTCTAAAGCGCGACATATCGCGATAGATCAATTATCGAGACTGCACAATAGTCGTCTGTTCTCATCATTGTTACCAGTCGCTACGCCTACTGGTCGTCCAGCACTCTCCCCCTCTTAACTTGGCCATTTATCTATATGCTTTCATCCAATAGTAAAGCACAAAAGGTGTCACAATTCAATCGGTCTTGACGTGACATTTCATGTTAGTGAAAAAACCCTGTTAACTACATCCCCAAACTTTTGTTACTAAAGCAACTCCCAGGCACGTTATTGAGAGAAATTATGTACGCTCGAAAACCGTTGCAAAATTGTGTTCACAAATCTAGTGTTTGTTTAACGTTCCGTTTTGAGATTTTTATTGGATTTAACCTCTTGGTTCGGCTGAATCTAAGTGTTTCAATCATCTACAGTACGCAATACCATCGTGGCATGCGTAACAAAATGAATCAATGTTATCATGACATACGAAACATTAAGTCATATAATCTTTTTTGTAGTTTTCATGTATGATCACGACATAGTAAACAATGAATTAAGTACTCTACTAAGATAAAATACGCTCCAAAATCGTTGCAAGTTTGTGTTCACAAACCTCGTATTTATTTAGCGTTCTATGAGATTTTTATTGAAGTTAAGGTCTTGGTTCACAGCTATATTGCACCAATATCGTTTAAATCAAGAGCTATATTAAGAGTTTCATTTGACTTTGTTTCTTGGTAATTTTGAATGAAACTAGTAGTTCATGTCTTTTTTTTATTTCACGACTAAAACTAGCTGTGGAGAGAAAATAGGTGTTATCCTATGCTTTTATGTTGACCTAGTAGCATATCAAAATCCACGCATTGTACGAATGAAAATTGAATTTTAATAAACATTTTAATCTGTTTTTTCTAAGTCATATTTTAGTGCACTCCGGTTCACTTAGCAAGCATCTTTATCTTGTAGCAAATTTAAGGTTGTGTGTGCCCAGGGGCTAATAATTTTTCTGAGCCCTACATCCCATGTAATTTTACATAGAATAAAATTGTTAATGAACCTTGGGGCTGAACCCCCTCTAGCCCCTATCTAAATACGCCACTGTCTTTATACCTCCAAGAGATATGTTTAAAAAGTCCTGTCACGCACGTATAGTGGATAATGAACACTGGTAATTACACATTTAACTGAAAGACCGACATCACCTTTCTGTGGCCGAAATATAAGATGATGTGATATTGTAAGTTTCGAAAGGTATAACTGAAAACATGAAGTACTGTTCTAGAAGACTGCTCTATTGGAATGAATAAAAACCACTCGTGGAGAAGTTAACGTGTGTGGCTGCGATATAGAAGGTTCAGTGTCTTAGCTGCGATACGTCACTGAATACTGGCCACATTTTCAACTGCGGAAGCGCTTTAATCGTAAAAATTAATCTTTGTATTTAGTTAAAAGTAGCCTCATAACGTGAGAGAAGTAATAATAACTAGTTGAACTCGTTACGAATCAGGAATGATTATACCTGACCTTAGGAGTCTTTGACCTAGCTATATGTCACAAGTTGGAAGTACCAATATCAAAACCAACTACTGAAAGAAGATTGTGTCGATTTTACTAAAACGCCTTCACTAAATACTCAGTCTTGTGATAACACTTCTTGTCGGGATAAGAAATGCTTCGAATTTTAAATGTGGAAGATGTTTGAAACATCTGCAATAATGTAAGAGTAATTATACTAATATGTTAGTTTTAAACTATGAGAAATTTTTGAGTTACACTATGCCTTGATTATATCTATATATGTGCTATGTTTTATACAAATCACTGAGATGAACATTCTAACTCGTAAAAACCATATAACCCGAGCGGTTTCGAAAGATGGACCTTTCTTCTTCAGAGAAAAAAGTCTAGAATGATAAACTCATGCAAAGCACTTCTAACTTGCGATAATTCTGGTGTGGTCATGCCGTACGAAACACCGAATTAATTATTCTGTTCTGTGTAAAGTTCAGATGGAACATGATGCATGAAGTAGTTCGTCAGGTGTTCTGTGTATATGATCATGACAAAGGAATGAATAATCATGTTTCTTTGTTGAACGTCCAACTCATCTGAAGATACCAATTGCTACCTTCTGACCTGTTTGGTGTGATCATGGCATACTTAACACCATGCAAATTACCTGACTGTGAAAATTCAATATTTTCATAACATTCAAACCACTGATTTAAGCGTTCTATACAGTGAAACGTATAGTGTGTTTGAGACATAGAAACACTGAGTTAATCATATGACTGTGAAAAGTCACAGTTTTCATAGCATGCAATCAATAATTTAGTCATTCTGTGAAATGTCTAGTGTGGGCAGGACATATTTACCTGTTAGTCATTCTACTCCATGAAACTTTGCCTATGACCATCAATAACGGTATGCTTAGGCATTCTATTCCGTGAAATATTACTTGTGATCATAGCATAGAAAATACTTAGTCAAAAATTACACTATGTAACGAAATTTTTAGTTTTTCTTGTTCCTGGGCAGAAAGTGTTATTTCCAAACTGCTTATGCCTAAAGTAAATGAAACCTATTTTTCTCTTCAAAATTTACATTTGTGACCTGGGTAATGAAATTTTGAATAGCTGATAGAGAATTTTCTCGAACTTGTAACAATTTTCAAGAACCTTTAGGAATTTTCTAGAACTTGTCATAGTAATATATATATATATATAGGGGCTCACTACTCATCACTTCAGTTTAGTTCTAGCTGCCGAATTGAACACATAGACCTATCTGATTTTATCAAAGACGGCATCAAGAAGCTGCAAGGATTCTCCAGACGCATTCGGCTATGTATGTATGTTATCAAGACAAGAGCGAAAAAGTACTCTGTGACAGCATCTGTTAAACTGTGTGAAGCCTACAAGGCATGCTTGTCGGGGATCAAGACAAACACTGGGCACCTCATTTTACCTGCAAGCACTGCATAAAAACTCCAGAAGGTAAGACGGACAAATTTTGCTTGCTTGAATAGTAAGATTTTATATTATACAAATTTTAGACCTTAAAAATTTAAATATCTTTTGGTGCACCTCGAAGAGGAATACAACAGCGTCAAGACTTTGCTAGAAGCCTCGAAGTATGATGAGTATGGTTGGGAGGTTATCGGAGTCTTCAAAATGATGGCATTCCTGATGGGTCTCCAAGGAGGCATTACTAAGTTTTCCTGTTATCTTTGCCTTTGAGACAGCAGGGACACTGCAGCGCACTACAACAGGAACCACTGGCCACAACGGACCAAGTTCTCTGTGGGGAGGTATAATGTTAAGTGTGAGCCACTAGTGGACCTCCAGAAGGTGTTGTTCCCACCATTGCATATAAAATTGGGTCTTATGAAACAGCTTATCACAGCTCTTAATAAGAAGCCTGCAGCCTTCAAGTACCTTCGAGACTTCTTCCCTTAGTTATCTGAGGCAAAGGTCAAAGCTGGTGTCATCGTTGCACCACAAATAAAGAAGATCCTGGAGTGCACAAAATTCCCCAAGAAGCACAGTAGGAAGGAAAAAAGGTTTGGGGCAGCTTTGTCGCAGTGGTTCAGGGATTTTTGGGCAATCACAAGGCCGAAAATTATGTAGAGCTGGTTGAGGCTTTGGTGAAGAATTACGGCAAAATGGGCTGCAGGATGTCCCTGAAAGTCCATATCCTTGACACTCATCTTAATCAATTCTGAGCATACTCAGAGGAGCTAGGCGAGCGCTTCTACCAAGATGTACTGGACTTCGAACGCCGCTACCAAGAAGCGTATAACGAAAACATGATGGGAGACTATATTTGGGAGATGATACGTGAAAGTGATTTACATTACAGTCACAAATTTCGAAAAACTACTCACTTCTAAACATTTTTTGTATAACTTTGTATAACTCCATTGATCAGAAATTGTTTATCAAACAGTATAAAAAGAAATTTTAAGTAGCATGTTCTAATCACATACATTTTAATGGATTTTATCAAATAATATGTCACCAGATTTAAGGCAGGTAGAGCCACAATATTTTCTTCAATGTACTATGTATGTTACACTCTTCCAAGGACGCAGCGATATCAGATCGTGCTAAGGAGAAGAAAATAGAGAAACACTTTGAGATTTATTACTCACTACAATTATGCAAATTTGAGGGTCGCAGGTTCGTATACTGGTCACACTAAACATGCTCGCCCTTTTAGCTATGGGGGCGTTATAATGTGACAGTCAATCCCACTATTCATTGGTAAAAAAAGTAGCCCAAGAGTTGGCGGTGGGTGGTGATGACTAGCTTCTTTCCCTCTAGTCTTACACTGTAGAATTAGGGACAGCTAGCGCAGATAGCCCTCGAGTAGCTTTGTGCGAAATTCAAAACAAACTTTTAGCCGCATGAGAAAGCCCATTAAAAAAACGAAACAGTTTCAACACTTTCTTCAATTAAATGCCCCCCGCTAGTACAGCGGTATGTCTCCGGATTTACAACGCTAAAATCAGGGGTTCGATTCCCCTCGGTGGGCTGAGCAGATAGCCTGATGTGGCTTTGCTATAAAAAAATCACAATTAAATTTGATTGAGATTTTATATACTTATTTATATTTTGAATGTCTATTTTTGTTCTTATTCTAATAAATAAATATAGCATAAACAGTATAATAACTTTATTCACAAACGTTTTACTTCCCTTGAATCAAACAAATATAACGCTCCGCTCAAAAATTATATATAATTAAGGGAATGCATGTTCACTGTCTAGGCCGGAAATTTTACTCGATCCCGTGCGATTCCGCCTTAGACGGGTTTTACTTTATTTTTATGTTATTTTTTTGTTATATTATTCTGGACTTAGAGAGTAATAACTGACAGTACTACACTCAAGATTATAATAAGCAGCAATTCTTGAAGTTACAGATCTCAGTGAATGTTCAGTTTTAAAAAAAAAATGTTTTCAGCTTATGTTAAAACTCAGGTAAGTCTGATTTTTCTTTTATATAATTCGTAGTTTCTCTTGTTACGCTGTCGTAATGGCGATAGTTGTTTATACTACAAATCATAAATTAAACCGTATTCAGTGGTATGTAAAAGTGGCCAGCTTTTGCTCAATACCCAACTTAAGTGAAGACATTTATAGTAATAACTCTTGTTCCAGTCAGGCTATTTTAAAAAAGTATCGGGATTTGGCATGTCCAGGTGGTTAGGGCGCTCGCCTCAGAATCTGCGGGTTCGAATCTCCGTTCCACCAAATATACTCGCCCTTTCACCCACGGGAGCATTATAATGTGACGATAAACCTTACTATTCGTTAGTAAAAGAGTAGCTCAAGAGTTGGCGGTGGGTGCTGATGACTAGCTGCCTTCCCTTTAGTCTTTCACTGCTAAATTAGGGACAGCTAGCACAGATAGCCCTTGTGTAGCTTTGTTCGAAATACAAAAACAAACTCTCTAGCCTTACACTGCTAAATTAGGGACAGCTAGCGCTGATAGTCCTCGTGTAGCTTTGCGCGACATTCAAAACAAACCAAACCATAGAGTTTGAATGGTGTTTTGCAATCAAAGATATGAGTAAAGAGGTATTTTTTATCTTCTAAGCCCTAGTATGTTTTGCGATCTCACATCCCTATTGTGCGTCTATTAAGCTTTTGTTACACATTTTCATAAAATATGAATAACAAATTATGCATACGCCAAGTCTGGAACAAACAATGTTAGAATTTGGAATCACTTGTCGTGTCCAATGTAATGTGTAAAATTTTGTTAAAATCACAAAACCTATTCACACCGTCAATTTCTTACTGAATTATAACTACTACAGTTTAGGTTTGGTGGAAGGATATATTCTTCAGCTGTCAGGATTTTAAAAGTGTGAAGCTACAATCTTTCATAAACTCTAATACTGTTGCTCTATACAACGGCCTAAGGTTATAGTTCCTATCTAATAACTTCCGAAACACACCAGACAGGCTCGAAATGTTCATCAATAGATCATCAGAACTTTACAATACCACACCATTTCTCCTTTTATAACAATATCTATGTAATGAGTGAGTCAAAAGTCTTTGTAATGTCTGTAAATATCATAAAAAGTTTGAATTTATTTTTATTTTTTTATTTTTTTTCTTTCGGGCCTAACATGGCCAAGCGCGTAAGGCGTGCGACTCGTAATCCGAGGGTCGCGGGTTTGCGCCCGCGTCGCGCTAAACATGCTCGCCCTCCCAGCCGTGGGGGCGTTATAATGTGACGGTCAATCACACTATTCGTTGGTAAAAGAGTAGCCCAAGAGTTGGCGGTGGGTGGTAATGACTAGCTGCCTTCCCTCTAGTCTTACGCTGCTAAATTCGGGACGGCTAGCACAGATAGCCCTAGAGTAGCTTTGTGCGAAATTCAAAAACAAATTTTTTTTTCTTTCATCTGCTTACTTTTATTACATCACTCTAAACCTAAAACAATGGTGTCAACCAATTTCACTAAGGTGACCTAATTTGAAACGCAGTATCCGTTTTTATAGATATTATTAACTAATAGTAATTAAAAACATCATAATTCTACTGTAAACGATATTATCATTACCACTTGAAACTAACTTTCTTACAAAAATCTGATGCTCCTTTAAAAAGCTCAAGTACAGCGTGAAACAGGAATTACCGATTGATAATAGATAAACAATAAATATTATAGTTGGAACTTCATTTTTTTACAATTTAATTATAAATACAAACCTCCTATTTGTATTGAAACACTTTATTAAAAAAAGACTTTATTAAAATAAAAACTTTTCATAAAGGAAATAAATAGAGAGACGGACAATATTAATCTTTTCAAAACAATACAAATCAAATAGTAGGGATGGCATTCATAACATATCTACATAATAGCACAGGCTAGAATTAACATAATGGCAAGATATGTACATATATGTATATAAAACTATTCGATATTAATTAAGTTTAATTTTTCCTATTTTCCGCAATTAGCATTCTACTACACAGTTTGCCTGTATAATTATGTATGGATGATATAAATGCCATCCGTACCATCTTTTTAGCATTGTTTTTGAAGGACTAATATTAACTAACCATACATTTACTTCCTTTTTTGAGAAGTTTTTTTTTTTCTTTTCTTATATATAAACACTTCTTATGTATTTTTTCTCAACACGTATAACACATACTTTTCAGCATTTTATTTCCTCTAAAGTACTCATGTTCCTATTAACCAATGAGTAAGATTAATTCCTGTATATAAGACACAATAATGATGTGTAAGCATAATGGAATAGTTTAACACATATTACATGTTTTGACAGAGAATTGACCTCCATAAGATAACACTCCGTTGTTATATCCTGTTGCCTATAGGCCCTAGAGACATTTGTGTTCTGATATAAATAAACCTCTTTGTTTGGATTTTATCATACCTGATAAAGAGAGACCAATGTTCTGTTGAAACATGTAGTATGTATTATAATGTTTAATTATGTTTGCAAATCGTTGTCTTATGTATATCCAAATCTCCTGGCGTAATGTGCTTCCCTGTACGTATAAAGCACGGTTAATATTTGACAATATGTGAAATTTTGTACATTTAAAACTCAGTTTTGTACGATTTCTTAATTCTTTAAAAATACACTATCTATATATATATGTATTTGAGATGTAGGACACTGTATTGATCAGATAAATGATGTCAAAAGTATGTAAGTTTAACAAGTAAGCTTTCTTCTTGATGGAACGGTAACACGAACTTTATATATGGAGTGCTCTGTATATCATATAACATTTGATGAGCAAAGATCCAGGCAGAATTATAAATCTTAATTACAAAAAGATGTTTCTAAACTGGAGAGTGACAAACCAGTACACAAAATATTGTAAAATAGCTTTTTATAAATTACCAAACATCACAAACAGAAATATGTTACATAAGGGGACAAATCCGTCAGTCATCTAAAAAAATATTTCTTTGTGTATGATATTACATTCTAAAACTTTTAAGCAATATTATTTACCTCAGCAACTAATTTCGTTCACATAACACACAATAGCGGCAAAATAATTTAATAATAAAATTTTAATGAAGTTTTACTATATCTGCTAACAAATGTGTTGTAGGAATTAGTGTTAATGATGAAAAGTTTGTTTGCTTTTGAATTTCGCCCAAAGCTACACGAGGGCTACCTGCGCTAGCCGTCCCTAATTTTGCACTGTATGACTAGATGGAAGGCAGCTAATCATCACCACCCGCTGCCAATGCTTGGGCTACTCTTTTACCAACAAATAATGGGACTGACCGTAACATTACAACGCCTCCACGGCTGAAAGGGCGATCATGTTTGGTGAGACGGGAATTCGAACCCGCAATCCCCAGATTACGAGTCAAGCGCCTTAACCACCTGGCCATGTCGGACCTTGATGTAAAAGATGATGAAAATGTGGCGTGGCTAATAAACAAATGTGATATGGAAATAACAAATGAAGTGTAAGGGATATATTAGATGTGGTTTAGAAAATAAAAGCTTTATGTTAAAGACGATAGCGATATAACAGAATATTTGTAGTTGTAAGCTCCAGGTAACAAATCTGGCGTGGCTAATAAACGTATATGATATGGAATATAGCACATTTAGTGAAAGATAAAACTCATGAAATTACAGAATACATTAAACCTACAGTAACGTTAAAGTACGAAAGCAAGTAACTGTTTTTATTTTTTGTGTATTAAGAAAATGTTATGCAGTGGAACAAATCACCCATTCTGAGAAAATGGAAGAAATGAGCAGAGAAGGGTACTTGCGTTACTTGGATTGGCTGGTGGGCATCCCATAGGGGTGTGTCCAGCAGGTCACAAATCCTCTCTGCCTTGACCCTTCTGGTCAACAGGAGGTTGAGTATACATCTGCTAATGTTGCCCGTAATCAGCTGATTCCTGTGACATCTGTCCAGGCCTTTGTTGTGGCTGTCACGAGAGATGCGAAAAGGAGTCCTGAGGCTGAGAATTCTATCTCCCTCTTCTGAGTGCATGAGAGACTCTCTGATGCTCTGGTGTGCTGGTTGCTGGCACAAGAAGAGTGTTATATCTTGAGGAAAGAGTGACATCTGGTCTGTTGGTTCTTCTGCTGCTGCAAATTTGTCAGCTTTCTCATTGTATTGACACCAGCGTGGCCTGGGACATACAAAAAGGTGGGAGATTTATCAAGGAAATAAGATGCAGTCTCTCTTCACCCATCAGGTAGCCAGCCATTCTGGATTCTCTGCAACACTTTCACGGAGTCGGTGGCAAACACAACTGTGGTGACATCAGGGGATTCTCCAACAAGCCATCCAAGAGCTTGCTTGACAGCCTCAAGTTCCATCCTGGTGCTTTTTTGTACAGAGTGCATGGTCCAGATTTCTCAGTTATGGGTGTGCCATCCAAAAATGCAGCAAATCCCCAACCTGCTCTCATTATATATGGTGTAAACGAGCCATCTGTTGCAATGATGAGATTTATCTTCTGGCCAACTTCCTGGAACATATCCTGGCATGCTGCTTCTGCTGCACCTTGAAGCCACTCTCTACAATCTCTGTTGAACTTGACAATCACTGCAGGTTGGCACGGCCATTCCTTTTCTGCAGACCAAAGCCATGGAGGTTGGTTAGATAGGGAATATGAATTGCAGATCTTCTTGCAAGCCAATGCAGCTACTTCAAGCCACGACTTCCTATTTAGATAAGACCTAGGTACTACTTTAAGTCTTGTGTGGTGTAGAGAACGTCATTGTTGGTTGGATGGTTCAGCAGTGAAAGAATACTTCCTTGTAAGGATGTTAAGTCCATGCCTTGGATTTTGCCAAGCCTTGGCAAACAGTATGGCTCTTTGTAATGTTTGCCTGTCCTTGATACTTGGAAATCCAGTGAAGTGATGGAGTACTGGCAATGGAATTGATTTTGTGCAACCTGTGATGATCCTGAAACATGCATTCTGCAGCCATTCCAGCCTTCCAAGTTGATTGCCAATGAATTGTACCAGAGTCAGTGCATAATAAACCACTGAAAGCACAAGGGTTCTGTACATGTTCAAGTGACATTCCTCAGCATGCCTGCCTGCTGTAGCACGAAGGGTATAAATTCCGTTTGTGGCCCTAACAATGAGCTCATTCACATGCTTGGAGAAGTTCAGTTGCCTGTCAAACACAATGCCCAGATAGCACAATGAGCCCTCCTGTGTAGTTTATGTGCCTCCAAAGGTTGAAATGGGAACATCTGATGTATCAACACGGTTGTTGAGAGTAAGGAGCAGTGCTTTGGCCTTCTCTGGATTAATCAGCATGCCATTATCTTTACACTAGCGTCTTATGTGTTTCAGCCTGAGATGAATCCTACTTGTGATCATTTCTGTAGATGTCCCACTGGTATGAAACAAGATGTCATCAGCAAAGGTTTCGATTCTAATGTCAGATCTGTCCAGCCTGGCTAGATCAAGGATGTAAATTTTAAAAAGGACAGGTGACAGAGGTGAGCCCTGAAAGGGCCAGTGCTTATGGTTGACCAGTCTGACCTCCATTCACCATATTTCATGATGACATCGCGCTGGCTAAGGGCTGACATAACTCATCTGATACACAAAGTTGGAAGTCCCAACTGCAACATCTTGTCAGTGAGGAGAGGACGTCGCACCCTATTGTAGGCATCTTTGAGATCAAGGGCAACTGTTAGTGTTCTTCTTCCATTCAAAACCAGACCACTGTGAAGCTGGCGGCATTGATCCAAGTTTCACGTTGAGGCCTGTATCCTCCAAGACAATCAGGAAGCAGGTGCTTAACATTTTGGTGATGTAGCAAGCAACAACTCTCTCAGAGATTTTTCCAATAAAGTTCTGTACCACAATGATGCAATATCCCTTGAGGCTTTTGTGGTCTTTTTCTGGCTTTGGCACAGCACTTATGAAAGCATCTGTCCAGACTTCTGGAATGACTCCTGACTTGCAGCTCTGTTTATAAGCTTTTGCTAAGCACTGGATCACCACTGTTGGCAGGTATTTATCATTCTTGACAGTGATGTCATTTGGTCCGAGTGCTCCTTCTTTGCTGGTCCTGATGGCATTCATCACACTTTCCATGTTGAAGCACCTTAACCATCTCTTCAATATGATTCCTGACCACTGTCCTGTGATCTTGGTCATTGAGACTATTTTGATTGATGAATATAGCAAGAAAGTCTTTCCCTTGGTCTCATCGGTGAGTAGTACTTGTTCAGAGTCGCTGTACAAAGTGGTTCTTCCAGAAGACCTCCGAGCTTTTAGCTTGTTATGGAACTTTCAAAATTCCATGATGTTTGCGTTGGACTTGTCACATAATCCATCCCATTGTGCTCTGATGGTTCTAGCTGCAGTTCTCTTGAACCTTTAGGTAGCATGGTTACATTCAATCCTTAGCCAAGTTAGTTGTGCCCCTGCACTGCTCAAACTCTCTTTTCTTTCTATTCATTTCTTCTCAGACTGCATCCACATCAGGATTCCACCAGTTTAGAGCATTCTTGCATGTGATTATGGTCTTTGGAGGTTTCTCTTTCCTCATCCTGTTCTTGATAGTAGCTCAAATCCCAGTTTTGTCCCTCTGACTGTATAAGGCCTTCTTCCTTGAAAGAGTGACATGATGGAGCTGGTAAAAGAAGAGTACCTTACACACGAAATGGTCACTCCCAACTTGGTAGCTCCTCTTCCAAACGACCAAATCCCTGGCATCTTCATTTATCAAAGCCTGGTCAATCACTGTATCACCGACCCCAATCTCTCTGCAAGCCTTGTAGGTTCTCCAGTGTTGAGGATGCAAAGGTTTAACTCATCAAGGGCCTCAAATAGTCCTAGGCCATTCCTGTTGCAGCCCGTAAAATCCCAGCTGGCGTGGCGTGAATTTAAGTCCCCCACAATGAGAAATAGGCTATACCAGAAGCTCAGGTCCTGAAGGAATTCCCACTCTTTAGCACTGGGTGCACTGTCACAGGCTATATAAAAGCTGGCTATGGTGAGTGGGCTGGGTAGTCTGGGGTCGGACACTCTCATTAACTGGATATTCCTGTTGAGGGTGTTGTATGCTTGATCATCCAGATGTTTCTCTCTGATAATGCGATCTATCCTGTTAGCGATGGCTAGTCCCTTATTGCCTAAAAGTCTATCCAAAGTCCATCCCTCTAGATCGAATTCAGCATTGTCTTGAAGCTTGGTCTCTTGCAGAAGTATCAGGTCGAATGCTCCAATTACCTTCTTCAAGATAATTTTGCTTCCTCTTATTCCCATGATGTTGCATTATGCACGCATGAAATGTTTTCTTCTCAGTCTTTCACACTTTCCAATGAGTCGTCTCTTTCTGGCTCTTTTCTTAGACCTCTTTTTCCTAGGACCTCTTTTCCTTCTCTTACACCTACCAACTCTTCTCCTGTTGACCATTTAGATCATGTGTCCAGGTGACTGCCCATAAGCCCCCTATGCCTAATGAGGCAGGTAGACAGCGACGGATCAGTGCCTGTTGCCCAGGGACTGCCCGGTTTAGGGGGGCGGCGACTGATCAATGGCACTAAATAGCACCCCCACCATCGTAGACGACACCTAGCAAGTATCCTTATGTCAATATGGACACCCTTAAAACCGGTGACTTTCACCTACCGTGTTGTGTCTGCTAATAGCAGCATCAGCAGCTGGAGTGTTCTCTCCAGGACTCAGATTGAGCCATTGATCATCTAGAAGATTTCTCATCCGCCTGGAGGACACTCACTCCTCCTCCTTTCTGTCAGGGCCAGTCCTGTAGCCTTTAGATAAAAATCCTACTCTACAAGGCAGCAGAACTATTTAACCCATGGTGGTTATTAGGGCGTGTCCACAATCCGATGGGCCATGCACATCGCGCCGCTGGAACTCAAGATGCTCTGATATCCCTTACAGTTTAGCCTGGGGCCGTGAGGTCCCTAGTTACAGTGTGTTGCCACGGAAAGGCACTGCAAGAGTACTAGTGCAGGAGAGGTTCTGTAACGGCAGAGAGAGACTTACACAGTCCGCTCCTCTTTCCACCTGTAGGCTAGCCAGCGGAGGCAACTGAAAGCGAAAATGTTTGTTTGTTTGTTTTTGAATTTCGCACAAAGCTACTCGAGGGCTATCTGTGCTAGCCGTCCCTAATTTAGCAATGTAAGACTAGAGGGACGGCAGCTAGTCATCACCACCCACCGCCAACACTTGGGCTACTCTTTTACCAACGAATAGTGGGATTGACCGTCACATTATAACGCCCCCACGGCTGGGAGGGCGAGCATGTTTGGCGCGACGCGGGCGCGAACCCGCGACCCTCGGATTACGAGTCGCACGCCTTACGCGTTTGGCCATGCCGGGCCAAGCGAAAATGTAGAAGCACTACACTACGCCCACTACCACACTAGTCGCATTACTACACCCTGTAGTAGCACCACTACCAACACTATTTGCTGTTCTAAGTTTTTACTTATTTTCACGGTTTCAAAGAAAATAGTTTTTTTCACAGATCAAATTTGGTGTACAAAAATGTATTTCGAATCTAAAATTGTAATAAGAAGGGTACAGATAGCTAGAGGAGAAATGCATTAGATAGCTTTCAATTAATTGCATTTAAGCTACGTAATTTAACTCTTCAAGAATATTTTTTATTCTAACCTACGTGTACAGACAAATTATACATATTTTTGACGTAATTTAAAAGTTCAGAATTGCTTTTCAAATACACAATATTAAATTTTAATAATTTTAAACATCAAAAAACCTGAAAAGGCTTAACAGTTGAAAAGCTTAGATAAAAGACATTATTAGAATATAAAATTTCGCTCTAGTGGGTAGGCGGAAGTTCAGAGTTTTACAGCTCCCGAACCTGGTGTGCGATTGCCTGCGGTGAACAGTTTATATAAACATTTGTTTAGCCTTGAGCTAAAAACAATCAAACAAGCGGTGTTTACGTACGTCTAAATAAATTTTAACACCAAAGAAGTTATGCTAAACATAAAAGGAACAGATATGTTTCCACATACATTACCTTGGTTTTTAATTCATTACTCCTAGCATGTTTGATGATCTAAATTTAACCCTATTTTCTATCTACTTTTCGAGAATTTCAATAGTATCATTGTAGCCATAGAGGGCCATTATTTTTTAGTTTGTGGTAACTATTTGAAATTTTGTTTCGAATTAAATTTAAACTTGATGTTATAGGCTTGAGAAAGATATAACCGTAAGTTTATTTGGTTTTAATTTCGCGCAAATTCACACGAGGTCTATCTGCAATATCCGTTCCTAATTTAATAGTTTAAGACTAGAGTGAAGAAAGCTAATTATCACCACCCACCGCTAACTCTGGAGCTACTCTTTTACCAACGAACAATGGGATTGACCGTCGCATTATAACGCCCACACGGCTTGCGAGCATATTTGGTGTGATGGGGATTCAAACCCGCGATGCTTGAATTAGGAATCGAGTGCTTTAACCACCTGGTCATGTCGGGCCTATTATGGCCGACTATTTCATCATATTGTCATTTCAACTTTGAATGTTATGATAATTTACAGAGTGCACTATTTTTATAACTCTCTCTAGTGAATATTATTCAGGATTCAAACTATGTTGAACATTACGAATAATGTATACAGGTTTTTGAAAGGTGTTTGAGAACTTTTCTTGGTAATATTTTTGTGAAAAAAAATTTAAATCTTTCTAAGAAAACGTTACGAGGAAAGTGTTGGAAAACCAAACTAAAAAACTAAAAATACCCATAATGCGACATCACTTGTTGGATTTTGTATAGTTTTGCTATTAATTATTCACGTCACACGTGTGTCCCATTACGTACGTATACATATATTGAATTCTAATGTCCACAAGATTTCCGGGTGTATAAATCAGATAGGGGAGAATCCTGCTGTTGATTTGTGTACTTTTAGTGTTAATTACGTAATATGTAGGCATATCATGCGTTTTATATAATTTTATTTTAATGTAAAATTATCAAAATAATTTTCATTTATCATATTTATGTTCACGTTAAGGATTCGTTTTCTTTCACATAAAAGACGAAATAGAAAGGAGACTTTGTGACGTAGTAGCATTCTTTGATTGGCCATACACTCTATTGTGTAAATCACTTGTCTTTATCCCAGGGATCACCAACCTACGGCCTGCGAGCCGGATACAGCCCTCGAGGTCATTTTGTCCGGCCCCTCCAGCAGCTATCCGCTTGAAAATAAAAAGTGACATTTCATCAACTGTCCGACTGTCATAACAAAATAAATCACACCGATAGTCGCTTTAAGCTGGCAAACACAAGACGTTATGATAAAAAGAAACACGCGCATTTTTAACCAATAGGAAAATTCTTCTTTCTTACTCAATAGAGCAGAACCAAATTGAACATATATATAGGATATTCTGGAACAATGCTTGAAACAGTATTTTTCCCATTCATCAAGAAGGCATGAGTTGACTGACTTTATCGTGAAAGAGTGGTGCTGCATTCCCCCTGAAGAATTTCAGGCACTGGTAGATTCTTTGTCACGATGCATACAGGATATACATTGTGGCCCAACATCGTATTAAGTGACTATACTTAGATGTTTTCATTTGTTGGCCATTACTTACATTCCCCATTTATTAGGCAAAGATTTTATATTTTTCTATATCTTCTCTAGCTCTTCAGCGCTCATAATTATCATTTCAATGCATCAACATAGATTTTTGTACAGCATAAACAGGTGAAGTTATTCAGCTCTATTTCCTGCAGAAACTTTTAGTTCGCTGGTACTTTTAGTAGCTCTAGTTAACATTGTGTTAATATGTTTAATGAATTTTTGTTGTCTATTGAAGATTCCTCCCTTCCCAAATGTTTCTTCTGGGTGGAAGACATTGTCTATAAATAATACTGAAGGCTTGTCATCATCAGTATATCTGTTGTTGAATGTGCAGAACAAGACAGTATTCTGGAATACTTGATAACCATTCTCGTGTCATTGCATCACTGAATCACCGTGTTAAGAGATAATTACTGCTTTTATGGGTGCTCTGCTATACTAGAATGCTTACAGTAAAGATTAAAAAACAACATCTGGCTGGAAATTTAGGGTTGGTATGTCAAAGAGAACTAGCAAGAGTGGTTATACTTGAAGCAGACTGGTGATAATGATGAACCGATCTGACTTACAGCTTTTGTCCTTCATGATTCATCTTTCGATATGTAGTACTGCTAAAAACTATATTTCACATGTTATACTAACACTTGTTTTGCGTTCTTTGTCGAAGCAAATGGACTACTCAGCTCTATTGTAGGGATCTTATAGCTCTAAAGCTACTTCCAAAGTGTTATGACCCGCTTTAAAGTCTTGCTATACATATATCAACGGCAAATTCAGCAGCATTATTTCTGGTTTCTTGTCTATCATGTTAACCATCTAATAATGATGATGGCAGTATATGTTTAGTTTCACGGATAAACCTTCCAGCTACAGCTTTCTCTGCGTTCTTACCAATTACATTTAGTAATGATGATTCGATAATGGGAATGATCCGTCACGAGTTTTAAAATGGCAATACTCCAATTCTGACCTCGATAGGTTTTCAAGCCCACAACGTCCTACATGAAAAACAGGTTTTCACTTTCTGCATCCATTTGTGGAAGATGTTTTTTCCTAATAACACAGCAAGGCGAGAATGGTTAAAGGTAACTAAGAAAGTAAATTATTTTGTACAAAAGACCTACAGTAGGTTACGAAATATATCTTCTCAAGTTTGTACTCAAGCTCAATAATAATCTCTTATTTGTAAGCAATATAAGAGAAATATATCTGGATCACTTATTGCTAATACTTTAAGACAGATTAAAAACTGATTTAATTAATACCACGACTTCTTTAATACACAGAACGTTGCTCTATTCGTTTCAGCAATTGTACCCGTCATGGCCAGGTGGTTAAGGCGCTTGACTCGTAATCCGAGGGGCGTGGGTTCGGATCCCCGTCACACCAAACACGCTAACCCTTTCAGCCGTGCGGGCGTTATGTGTAACCATTTTGAAATAATACAAAATCATAAGTTATTTTATCCATACCACAAAATTCCATTGTAATTAATCATTTTCATTCAGAAAACTGTATCTGGTCTGAAAAAAAAGCTTTTGAACATCAATCTTTCTTCGTGAGACTATTACAACAACAAAAGACAAGTTTACTTGTGAATACATTTTGCAAAGGCTGAGAGATTATGTGGGGGAATTTTGAACTTTTGACTGGTTGTGCTGATTTCTCCAAGCCAGTTCCCTTGGCTGTGGTTTCGCTAGATAGTAGATAGGGACAGTTAGAATCTCGTTAATCCATTCATGCACATCTCTAATTAGATGACGAGGCCTTTCGCTATCGATATTACAAATTACCCATGTTAAACATAAATGAAAGGAAAGATCAAAGCGGTATCAATCAATCCTACCAAGCGAGATGATCTTCGTTATTCGCCTTCCATAAAATATCGAGCGTGTATAGGATTGTACACCGACACAAGAACTCTTCGAAATATTTGGACTTAATGTCCAGATCAGCTAGAACTTCCATATTAATGGGAAACCAAGTGCCACGGGTACCAATGGGTAGACCATGAAAAACAACGGAAGAGGTACCAGTCAGTTCTTTAATTTGTGGTGCTAGATCTTTATATTTAGCAACCTTTGACTCGTATGCTTCTTTTTACGAGCTATGCATGAGTTCGTAATGGACCGTCACGTCAACAACCACCACTTTATCATCACGATGGAAGATCAGATGTGGTCTTCGGCATTCACCATTGTCTGTCTCTAAAGTAGTTTCTTGAAGAACCTTCCACCCTTTATAAGAAGCTTCTGTTACTAAATGGTCACAGATCTTGTTGTGACGGCGTGTTCTCATCGACTTAAGCTTCGGACATTGACCACTAAAATGACATAGGGTCTCTCTCGGGGCTGTACAGACTCGGCATTTGGCAGATTCTTTGGTCTTACTAAGGTTACCTCTACTGAGGGCTTCCCTTGTAGGAAATACGTTAGCCCTTAGAACTAGACACTTCACCCAGTGGTGGGCCTTCATACCAACTGGTTTAGGTAACCAGTGGTTGGCAGATCTTGAGCCTTTGAAGAGCTCTACACCATGCCCTTGCAGGGCAAGTCTTTCCCAATGTTTCCTTTCCATATCCCTCCAATTAGAATGATATGTTTCGGAAGTCTGGTCAGACCTAGGGATCGGAAGTCCTGCTTTCGAGGCAATATCCTTGATGGCACCCAACAAACCATCTTCTTTTGCCAGATATGATGTTACTTTGTCCAAAGAATGAACAGTTGTTAAACACGTTTTGATCTTTAATGTGGGAATCAGATATTCCAATTTCATAAAAGTTAGTCCCCCGTCTCGATGACGGGAGTAGAGAAGACTGTCGGCTGTGCATGGTGGAGATGGCACCAATTTTTCACAGCCTTTTTGATCAGATTGTCCAGGTCTTTTAACAATCTGTTACTGATTTTATCCAGTTCGAGTTGGTACAAAAGTCTAGGTACCACAAATCTACTGAGAATCCCAACCTGCTGGTTGAGTTTAAAAGGTGCGTTCGAAATGTTGCTTATCCACTTCTCAAGGGAAGGTGTTACAGGCTCGCTGCAAACCCCTGTCCATGGACAAACGTTAGCTCCAAGGTATCTATAAGACTGTTCGGGTCCAATCATCGGCAGTGTGTCACCGTTGATTGACAAAGGAGGACAACTGTTAACAGTGAAGGTCTTACTGAACCCCCTAATCAGCATTCTGGCACTCTTGGAGATGTTAAGACAGAGGTCGTTACCCGAACAGTAATCGTTCACAGTGTCCAACATTGCCTGGAGACTGGCATGGTCTTTTGCCAGAACTGCCATGTCATCAGCATATGCTAGGGTAGAAACTGGATCCAGCTTCTTGTTTAACGATATGCCTCAGCCAACTTCATCAAGTTTGCAGATGAAAGGATCCAGGGCAATATTAAATAGGATAGGAGACATTGGGTTTCCTTGTTTGACGCCTTTGAGAAGGTGAATAGGGTTGGTATATTGCATACCTATCCAAAAGGTTGTTGTACCACCGAGATACATGTCCTCCACAATTTGGACAAAATGCGGGTGGACTTTGAATCTCACAAGGCTGGCTAGAGGGTATTTGTGGCCAACTGTGTCAAAGGCTTTGCACAAGTTAAGGAAAGCCATAGCCAGAGTTCCATGTTGCTTGGCCTTCTTCATGATAGACTGGAGTAGGAATATGTTGTCTCTGCATCCAGGCTTAGAAATAAATCTGTACTGTCTGGGATTTATCTGCACGGCCTGCTCGAGGCGATGAGCCATAATCTTGGAAAAAAGCCTAAGCACAATAGATGATATTGTGATAAGACTCCAGTTTTTAACCTCGTGCAGATTACTCTTTCCTTTCGAAAGTAGCACCGACTTATTGAGTTTCATGCATTCAGGAATGCAACCTGTGAATTGCCATAGGTTAAATACGTTCGTCAAAAAAACGTCAATGCCATATTTGAGACAATAGAGCAAGAATAGAAAAGTGATCTTATTGGGACCTGGGGCCCCTCATGTTTCGAAGTGCTGCTCTCACTTCATCTGGTATTATCGGTTCCAGAATATGGATGTTGTTTGCCCTAGGTGGTAGTGGGCATCCGTCAAAATTGACGTTATTATTTGCAACACCATAGACCTGATCGTAGTGGCCTTTCACCTGATCTTTACTAAGGTCACATCTGACAGCATACTGTCCATTTATTATTTCCTCAGCTAGGCGTTTACATTCGAAATCGAACATTCTCTGGAACTGTTTAAAACGTTCTACTCGATGAAGACGTCTCTTGTATGGCTTTTGATCAGGATTAAGAATTTTAATTGCCTGCATCGAAGATCTTTCGTCATTCCAAGGTGCCTGTGAATGGGAGGTGTCAGGTTGCTTTGTCGAGTCCCTTATAATCTCTCAGCTGACAAAACTTGGAGCTTCGTTCAGGGAGAAGTATACCATCCCAATTAAGTTCCTCGTACTGAACGACATCAGCTGGATCTCCACGATTCTGGCTAATATTTGAAATACTGTGGATGGGCGTTTGAATTTTATTGAGGTCACAGCATTTATCAGACACTTGTTTAGGAATTTTGCCAGGTAGATGTTCTGCACAGAGAGCATTGATGTTCTTTCGGACCGAGTATACTTCTTCCACATCCCGGAGGGTTCGTATCTCTTCTTCAGACTAGACTACCCAGCGGGGGTGCTCCGACGACACTCGGACACCTTTTGGTCTCATGTGCTCAGCATTTTTGATGTTAGGATGCCTGTGCCTTTTATCCTGAGATAAACCTGACATGGTCTTAAATCTCAAAATGTCAAAGTTCGCCGATAGGGACATTTTGGGACATGACATGTGATAGCATGATGGTGGCTATTGTCCTTTCTACAATATTTACAGCGTGCCTGCACCACCGAATTATGTTAATTTGCGAGATGGGCTGCTAACTTAAGAAAAGCTGTAAACTCTTGTGGACACAAGTCACATGCCAAAATGTTTTTTATGGGTAGGTTCACAAAATTTTGCAGTGAAATTCATAAAAGGAAATGAAGGTAAAACAAAACAGCATTGAAAAACATAAAAAGCATAAAACCAATGTTGACATCTAGTCTACAATGTCAGGAGAGAAATCAGAGTAAAAGAAGTTCTAAAAGACTTTCTGTAGCATAACGGTAATTATAATAACCCGCCAGGAAGACTAACAGGTAAGTACAAGAACCACCGTCAGTCACCTGAAGTTCGCCTTTCCAGTCCTGGTTCCAGGTTATGTGTCATTATAGCCATTATGAAAAGGTAAAATAATAAAAGTTTTAAAAGATGTAGCAAAATTGTAATAATAATTTGTCAAAAGTCCAGTAAAAAGGTAAATGTAGAAAAATTCATAAAAGGAAATGAAGGTAAAACAAAACAAAGTTAAAAAAACATAAATGGCATAAAACCAATGTTAACATCCAGTCTACAATGTTAAGAGAGAAACTACAGTAATAGAAGTTGTAAAGGACTTTCTGTAGCATAATGGTAATTATCATAATTCGCCAGGAAGACTAACAGGTAAGTACAAGAACCACCATCAGTCACCTGAAGTTGGGCTTTCCAGTCCTGGTTCCGGGTTATGTGTCATTATGGCCAGTATCAAAAAGTAAAGTAATAAAAATGTCAAAAGGCATGACTCAAAATTGTAATAATAACTCGCCAAAACGACTAATGGGTAGTTCAAACAGCAGGGTTAGTCACCTGAAGTTGACATTTCCAGTCCTGGTGTCGAGTTATTTAATGTTATGGCCATTTTCCAATTTCAAATCGAACTAGAGAGATTGTGCCCACTATTCGTTGGTAAAAGAGTAGCCCAAGAGTTGGCTGTGGGTGGTGATGACTAGTTGCCTTCCCTCTAGTCTTACACTACTAAATTAGGGACGGCTAGCACAGATAGCCCTCGAGTAGCTTTGTGCGAAATTCAAAAACAAACAAACAGAGATTGTGACTCTTAAAAGTGAACCACAATTAAAAAGGTGTAATCAATAAATATAAAACAGTTAAATGACATTAAAAAGATTAATGGCCGTTAAAAAACTAATATCTTTATTAAGGTGGACAGTGTCACCATCACCAATAACACTGTTTAATGTTATGGACAAACCTTGGGACAGAACATGTTTAAAATAGTGCCGTCATTGAGAGTTGTAACGATGGCAAGAAAGTAAAATGTGGCTTACAGTGATCTGAGTGTTACACAAACTACACACTGGTGCGTCAGTTCCAGATAAAATAAAACGATTAGTTAAAATACCAATGCGTAGTCTAGTTAGAACAACTTCCTCCTTCCGAACCTTACGGAAGCTAGACGGCCAAAGTCCAATGTAGAGTTTTATTTGGAAAAGCTTGTTGTCGCGTTGCTCACTCCAAGTCGACTGCCAGTTGGCATGGAGCCAAGCCTTGAATATAGGACCATAGACCATGTATGGAATAGGCACACTGGTGATAGTGCCAGAGCAGATAGATTTTGCTGCCGTGTCTGCAAGCTCGTTCCCGCGAATACCAACGTGTATTCAGTAAAACTGAATAGAAGTAGATGTTAATGAGAAATGGGCCAGTCGGTTTTGAATATCAGCGAGAACAGGGTGTGAACCAACGTGAAGCAATTCCAGGGCCAGTAGAGAACTAAGCGAATCAGTATAAATAGTGCAGTTGGAGTACTGCTTAGCTTCAATATGATCCAGGGCAAGAGAAATGGCATACAGTTCAGCAGTGAACACAGAAGCTGTAGAGGAGATTCTGCATGCAACAAACCATGGCAGAGTCACCTGGTTTGGAAACACACATATTAAATGGAATGGAAAGATTGTTCGAAAGATGTTCAGTAAATAAAAGATGATACTTCCAATCGGGAGTATCTGCCTTTCTCGGATGACTTAAAGAAAGGTCACATTTGGGGACTGTAATAAGCCATGATGGGATGGGCTGACCAGTGGATTCTGCAATGCTATCCAAGGACAGACCCAATTTATCTAATTGCGCCTGGATGCGAAGCCAAAAGGAGCAATGGCAGATCTGTTTTGAAAAAGTAAGGCCCACCGAGAAAGGAAAACACATCCCCATGTGGGATGCTTTGGTAAGGAACAAAGTTTCCAAGAATATAGTAAAGACAGTTGCAAACGGTAAAGGTGCATAGAAGGCTCATGAGATTCTACGTATAAGCTCTGAACTGAGGAAGTGCGGAAAGCCACAGTGCTGAGTCAAAGTCCTTCATGATGAATGGGGTTCAGCATCTTTAAGGCTGAGGGTCTGGCTGAGCCATAGACCAGTAACCCACAGTCGAGTTTCAATCGAATAAGAGTACGATATGTCTTTAACATAGAACATCGATCCGCTCCCCAACTGGAGGTAGAGAGGACATGATGGATGATCAGTGCTCTTGTGTATTTGACCCACAGCTGCTTTAAGTGTGGTATAATGGTCAGCTTATGGTCAAATATAAGCTCCAAGAACTTGGTCTCAGGGTCCACAGGCAGCAAAACTTCACTGATACGGAGATCAGAATCAGGGTGAATACCCCCATTGGCGGCAAAAGTGCATGCAAACTGTTTTAGAGAGAGAGAAATTAAAGCCGTTTGCCGTGGTCTACTTCAGTACACGATCGAAGGCAGTTTGTAGTTGCTGTTCAATATATCTCATGTTCGACAACTAACACGAGATGTGAAAGTCGTCGTCATAGAGCCCGTTTGCAACAGTGAGAGGGAATCGTTCAGTGATGGCATTAATCTTTACACTGAAAGTGTGATACAAACAACACAGCCCTGAGGGACCCCAAGTTCCTGTACAAAAGAACGGGAAAGTGTCGAACCCACACTAACTTGGAATCTCCTGTCTGTTACAAAATGTTTAATAAAAATGGGTAAATGGCCACGTAACCCATATATATGGAGGTCTCACAAAATGCCATACCTCCATGTTGTGTCATAAGCCTTCTCAACATCAAAGAATATTGATACAAGATGTTGTCGTTGGAGAAAGGCTTCTCTGATTGACATTTCAAGTCTAATTAGGTGGTCCATGGTGGAGTGCTGTCGTCGGAACCCACACTGGGTGGGCGAGAGGAGATTGTTTGATTCGAGGAACCAAACAAGACGAGCATTAACCATTCTCTCTAAGGTCTTACAGAGACAGCTCGTCAAAGCAATTGGACAGTAGTTTGAAGAAATCTTAGGATCTTTCCCAGGCTTAGATAAGGTAAGATAATAGCCTAGCACCAGGCATCAGGAAAAACATTCTCCTGCCAGATCTGGTTAAAAACAATGAGAAGAATATCAAGAGAAGCAGGAGATAGATGGCACAGCATGTCATAGTGTACATCATCTGGTCCAATACATGTACTGCCAGACCGATGAAGGGCCAGTTTCAGTTCCACCAGTGTAAAGGGACGATTATAGTCAAAGAGATAGTCAGTTCGAAAGGAAAGAAGTGTATGCTCTGCTCGAGTCTTGATGGCCATGAAGGTGGAGGAACAAGCAGAAGTGCTAGATACCTGGCACAAGGTTCCACCTGGAGTAACGGCAATGCTCCAGACATCAGCTACTTCTTGGCCATCAGAGAGTAAGATCGAGAGGGGGACAGAAGTGTAGTGCCCACTGACCTTCCAAAACCCAGTCCCATATGACCATCGAACTGGTGGTAGAAGATATGCCAGTTGTGAACTTAATCCAAGATTCCTTCTGGCTTTGACGTCTAACCCACCTAGCATGTGCATGGGCCCACTGGAAAGCGATGCAGTTTGAAAGTGTGGGATATCTACGGAAAGTATCCCAGGCCCGTTTTTGAGCCTTCCATGCCAGGTGGCAGGCAGGATTTCACCACGAACGAGGATACGTGGAAAACGTATAATACAGTCAGTTACTGCTGCCACACATACATCTATTGATGGTTGACAGACGATGGCAGGATCAAGTTCTGCAAGAGCAGTGAAAGTGGACCAGTCTGCCTGATCCAGCTTCCACCGGGGAACGCAGGTAGAGTGGCATCGACCACGGCCAATCTCTCTAAAAAGTATAGGAAAATGATGAGAAAAAGGTGGCCATTTTTAACGACATGTAGGCGAATTGGTTGGAGAGCCCTTCTGTTTACGACCACGTCTTTTTTCCTTACTGTCCTTATTTGGGGGAGGTCTATCGACCTCAATGGATCCTGCCCTGGGTCAATTGGGCAGGTCTGAGGATGCAAACAATGACTGTTTTGCATCTTGGGGTAGAAGAAAAAGATGTATCTGAAGAAATGCCTGTACCTGGAACCAAAGGATGTGGATCATGGGGTTTGTTGGAATGTATGGAAGGTACAGAGATGGGTGTAGAAGTTGATTCATCAACTTTTTTAACCATGGAGGTCAAAAGGCTTTTCATTTGTTTTGAGAACGATTCTCTTGGAAGCACAGAGAGATCTGTCTGCACTCCCACTGTAGTGGTGGAACGAAATGCAGCAGCATGTCTGGGATGAAGTGGTGGTCAGCAATTTCCGAGCCTCAGGATAAGTAATGTTATAAGTCATTTTCAAATGCTGCACCTCATTTTCCTGCAACCATTTAGGGCAAGAACGAAAGTAGGAAGGATGAGATCCATTGCAGTTGACACAATGTGGGTCTGTTTCACACTTACAGGCATCGTGGTCCTTGCCACCACAACGAGCACATGTCAGGGAACCACGACATGACGTTTTTGAAACATCAGAGATGGTTTGGAATGTACAGCCATACCTTGCAATTTAGATAACCTGCCTTGATGGTGACAGGTGCACGTGGTGATGTAAATGTCAAAATGAGGATATTTGTCAGCAGTGTAACTCTATCTTTGCAAGTGGAGATGCAACTCACTGCAGAAACTCCTTCAGTGGAGAAACCAGCAAGAATCTCTGACTCGGGGACATTCTTCAAATCCCTCTCAACAATAACTTCTCATGATGAATTCAAGGTAGCATGTGGGGTAAGCTCAATAGGTACAAAACCTAAATAGTCTTTGAATTCAAGAGGAGTTCACTGTGTTGGGATGTGGATGTTTCAACTAATATGTCTCCAGATCGAAGCTTCTTTACTGACTTTGGAGAGCCAGCAAGTCCCTTCAGTCCCTTCTGAATAAAAAGGGACATTTGCCCTAAAGGTTTTTCTGAAAGAGAATGTAGGATGAGAAAATGAGGTACAACTGATGGTACAGACATTGAGGATTGGTGATCAGAGTCTTCAAGACGTGGACGTTTACCTATTGACTGTTTTTTTACTATTTTTTTTACATTTTTTGTAGGAGGATCCATAAGAAAAAAAAAATGTTGGTGCCCACTGACCCCCACCCACCATGGAGCCCCACGAGGGAACCCATTACAATGTCATGCAAGAACATTGCAGCAATGCCAGGGATTCGTGAGCACTATAACCAAACACCAGCATCAGACACAATGTCCACAACATCTGTTGAGATCTTCTAACACTGGCACTTGGTTGACTAGCCCAAGTGGACCAGCCAATTGACCCAAGAAGGGCCACCCCAAGGCTGCTGTCTACAGGAATTTAAGGCCAAAGTGGTGTGTTAGGGATAGACCCCTCAACCACCAGCACCCTCTCCTCTCGTTCACGGGTCGCCACGCACGGCAAAAACGTGGGTGATGTTTAGATCACAGAGGAGGTAACCAGAAAGAACAGAACCTTTACTGGAAGGTACCCTCACACCGAGGGATCATCACGGTTTGAAAGGGTTACATTCCCTAATCTGGAGTTGACTACCCCTGCCTTTGGACAAGTGGTGAGCGGCAAGTTCACCACATGGGTTTTGAGTGTTCTCTTTCATGTGTGCAGGTTTAGCTACAGGCTGTTCTGTATCCAGCCACACCTCAGAGAGGTACCTCCTAGGACGGTGTGTTCACAATGTTCTATGGGCTTAAGGAGGTATTACACCCTCCTCAAGAAAGCCATAGTTACTCCTGCCGTTTACCCATGCTTGGTTGAATTTCTTCACTTTGACATTCAAAGCATTTTTAAAGATGATAGTGATGGGTGTACCAAGCTGTTTGATTCAGTAAATATAAGATCTCAGAAAAATAAAAAAGATTGGAGGTTTTTATTTTATATCATACCTTGTTAGTATTAGTAATGTAAACTTCTATTTTGTACAAAATTATACACTTTTTCTTTGGATATCATAAAATGTAATTTAAACCAAAGAAGCATTCATTATAATGTGATGTATAAATATTGATATTTAGGAATTTGTTTTAATATTTATATTTAAATCAAGTAATTAAATATTGTATAACACCATAACTTGGACTATAATCTACAATTTGATACCAACTATATTGACATTTATTTATAAAATAGTAGTCCAATAAGATTTTGAAGAGGCCTGGCATGGCCTAGCGCGTAAGGCGTGCGACTCATAATCCGAGGGTCGCGGGTTCGCGCCCGCGTCGCGCTAAACATGCTCGCCCTCACAGCCGTGGGGGCGTTATAATGTGACGGTAAATCCCACTATTCGTTGGTAAAAGAGTAGCCCAAGAGTTGGCGGTGGGTGGTGATGACTAGCTGCCTTCCCTCTAGTCTTACACTGCTAAATTAGGGATGGCTAGCACAGATAGCCCTCGAGTAGCTTTGTGCGAAATTCCAAAACAAACAAACAAACAAACAAAACAAAAGATTTTGAAAGTAAGTCTACAAATAAGATGACATGCTTTTTGATTCCTGTCTGTAGCAATAGGGTCAAGCATGTGGAAGATGAAACAGGTGTTCTTGCTTGCACAAAATAATAAATACCACTTGAGTAACTAGAAGCAGTACTTATAGATTTTTATGCTATTGTGCTGGATAATGTGCACTGTGAAACCACCATCCTCATAAACTGGATAGATTATGCAATGTGTAGGGATGAGTGGTGAGCTTTGAAATTACAGTTTTGTAATAGAATCTTTTGCAGTATCAGAAATGCTACAGAGCTATGATACAGATGCAAAGAGAAGAAAGATTATGTCAACAATAAAGAAGTAGTAACTTATGTGTTAAATATGATAATATCATTGTATTAATTCACCATATGTATGTGTAAGTGTGTGTGTTAATTTATAAAAATATTAAGCATAGCTTCTAAAGGGCTGTGATAACTAATCAATAAAATTTTACTCACCTCTAGCAAAATAAAATTAGTTGAAATATATCATGCAGTCTCTCACTTCAGTGTTACACTAAGAGGGATATCTGAGAAAAATGAACTGCACAAAAAATGTCTTTATGCTCCCATTACACAGTTATTAAAGAAGCAAGCAGTATGTCATTATTATTTATGGCTTGTTTTGTATTAAAGATATTATGATACACATTTTGTTAACATGAATGTTCCTTCATAAGTAAAGTTTGTAGCATTAGAGTATCCCAGTTAATTTTTATGCAAATAAAAATGTTGAGAGGCTTCTAACAACTTGTAAATAACATTAAAATAAATTACAGATCATATTAGTTGAAGTATTTCGTAGAATGTGTGTTTTTTTGCTTTTTCTTCTCTCTTGAAACAATTTGCTGACATGGTAAGCATTCATTCACTAGTTGGATCTATTAATTTACTGATTTTCATTCAAATATCCAAGTGAAGAGGTCGCACTTACTACACTTAGACAGATATTATATATTATACACCAATCAATTATTCTACCTACCAGAAATATTTAACTGTGATGCAATTGAAGGGAAACAACAACACAATATTTACCAGAGCATTAAGTGTATGTTGTGTATGAATTAATTTAATCATTGAAATTAAATTTTCAAGTAACCATCTAAAGTTTATTTTCTTTAGAAAGCACACTAGCTGAGCTAGCACTCAGTTTATTAAACTAAGCCTCAGATTGACCTTAATGTGTGGTATTCAAGTACAGTAATGCCTATCACACAGTTATAAGTAACTGCAAAATACAAATCTATAAATGTTTTGCACAGAATAGTTTCATACATGAACAATGAGAAAACCAAGCTAATATCATTGTGCAATCACCAAAGTAATCATTACTCAAACATTAAAACTAAGTCTCCATCCAACTACTGTCTTATAGGTTTCTTAATAATACAACAGGGTCAGGGAGAATTAAAGAAAATATGTAGATAGAGATAAAATCAGTAACTGTAATACATATTCCACACTGTTAAATCTAACTATGAACCTAGTGCCCTGTACTACAGTCCATTTCATAGTAAAGAAGTACTAATTATTGGAATGATTTAAAATAGCCTCACTTCAGGATGACATGACAATAAAAGCACAACCACAAGTGTTACAGCACAATAGATGTAGCATATAATGTTTGTCTAAAATAAAAGATCAGTATTCATATAAGACTTACATCTAATTTATAAAGATATTGTAACTGCATTTCAAAAAATATGTAACAAGAGAAAATGTTATATACTAAATCAAAAAAGCAAAATGATTAAAAAAAGTATAGTGTAAAAACTATGAATCAAAACCAATTTGTTAACATCATCCATCCAACTTATGCATGGGCTACTCTAGCCGATTAGTGGGTTTTGACTGTTACTCCAATAAAACAGTCACAACCGCTAAGTGTATTTCATGTTCTTCCAAGTGACAATTTAGCTCCACATAAATTAATTTGGTCAACATATTTTGAAATAATTTTAAAGTATTAAATATATATGTACTAATAGAAACACATATGATATACAGACAGGAGCCACAACAAAAAAGTATTGAAAAAAAAACTATAAAAAAATTTATCATACATCTGGAACGGCTGCTGCTGACTGACTACATGCAGTGAAATATTAAACTACTTACGTACGACCAAACTGCTCCCAAAAATAATTTTCTGATCATGACTTCATCAATAACCTATAACAGTAAAAACCACTATTTGTGTGAACCTCAAGACACAATTACAATACTTATTACGAACTGGATTTTGTCTTATAAATCTTTGAATCATCATGATGCACAAGCATACAGATATAAACTGAAAACTGCTGAGGATGATATATATGACACTGATGAAATAACTTTCTTGAGGACCAGTATTTTGTAGAATACAATAACATTTCAGTTGTAATACCTTACACTTTTGTGTATATTTAAGTATATATACATTATTATTATTACTGTCTACAAATAATTCTTCAAATATCAATTACTTCTCATAGAACTTAGAACAGTAAGTAAAGAAATACAGCAAAACAATGACTTCTCCCTCTTACAGAACGTGTACTCACTTTCCACAGTTTGCTAAACCTTGTCAAATTTTACAGCTGGAGTATGTAAAATATTTTTGTTTTATATACACATATTGATATAAAGAACATCATAGGTTATATACAAGTACTACAAATTTCCAGCGTAATTAATCATCCTTATTAATTAAATTGTATTTATGTCTAAAAATATTTTTCAAACATCATTCATTTTACCTTTCCTTGTGAGTCTACAACAACAAAAAAATGGATTTACTCATGAAGACAATTTTCAAAACCTAAAACACCATGTAGGAAAAATTCTGAGCTTTCAAGTGGTTATAAACATTTCACAAAGCAAATTAAGTATATGTAAACAGTCATTTCCAAAAACAGGAGAAATGGACAGAATCAACTTTTTTGATTTTCTAAATATAGTAATATTTCAGAAAAGTTATAAGAAAGGAGGTTTTTTTTTGTATTTTATATTCTAGCTTGTAGAAACTTGGTAATTTAAATTTCTATTTGTTAAAAACTATAAACTTTGCTTTTGGACATCACAAACATAATTTAACCAAATATGCATTTATTTATATGCAAAAACGGCTCGTTTGGGTTGAGAAAATATTTTACATAGAAGAGCGAACAACGTTCCGACCTTCTTCGGTCATCGTCAGGTTCACAAAGAAAGAGGTAACTGACCGGAAGCTGACCAAATGTTTGAAAGGGGTTGTGTAACTGAGTGTCAGAATGTAGAGGGCGGTGTTAGATGTTTGAATATATAATTTTATTTATTTTATTATATTAATAGGCCTCGCATGGCCTAGCGCGTAAGGCGTGCGACTCGTAATCCGAGGGTCGCGGGTTCGTGCCCGCGTCGCGCCAAACATGCTCGCCCTCACAGCCGTGGGGGCGTTATAATGTGACGGTAAATCCCACTATTTGTTGGTAAAAGAGTAGCCCAAGAGTTGGCGGTGGGTGGTGATGACTAGCTGCCTTCCCTCTAGTCTTACACTGCTAAATTAGGGACGGCTAGCACAGATAGTACTGATTCTTAGTATTGATTTGGACAAACGACAGAGACAAAAAGATCTGCCACAACAAAAAACTAGAAAAACTGAGATGCAAACAACAAAAAAGACACCAAAACGACAAACCGTTGACTAACCTCATAATTAACAGATCCGACTGACAGTTAATACCAAATTTATTCAAAAACCAGGCACAAAACTGAGGTCTATACTATGTAAAAACTACACTGACAAACACCACACCAACATTATTTACAAAATACAATGTGATAACTGCCACGACTTCTATATTGGAGAAACAAGTAGAAAAATGTAAACCAGATTCAAAGAACATAAAAAGTCACCTTCACACGTTTTCGAACACTGCAAGTCAAATAAACACAACATAACCATAGAAAACACTCAAATACTAAATAAAGAAACAAACATAAACAAACGCAAAATTAAAGAAGCCTTACTTATACAACAACTTAAACCCAAAATAAACCAATATGAAGGAACACCATTATACCTATATTAATATAATTGTTTGTTTGTTTGTTTGGAATTTCGCACAAAGCTACTCGAGGGCTATCTGTGCTAGCCGTCCCTAATTTAGCAGTGTAAGACTAGAGGGAAGGCAGTTAGTCATCACCACCCACCGCCAACTCTTGGGCTACTCTTTTACCAACGAATAGTGGGATTTATCATCACATTATACACCCCCACGGCTGGGAGGGCGAGCATGTTTAGCGCGACGCGGGCGCGAACCCGCGACCTTCGGATTACGAGTCGCACGCCTTACGCGCTAGGCCTATTAATATAATAAAATAAATAAAATTATATATTCAAACATCTAACACCGCCCTCTACATTCTGACACTCAGTTACACAACCTCTTTCAAACATTTGGTCAGCTTCCGGTCAGTTACCTCCTTCTTTGTGAACCTGACGATGACCGAAGAAGGTCGAAACGTTGTTCGCTCTTCTATGTAAAATATTTTCTTAACCCAAACGAGCCGTTTTTGCATATAAATTTCTCAACAAGTGGGTTTCTCGACATCACAAATATGCATTTACTATAGTACATGACACACAAAAATTGATATTTAGGAATTTGTTTTAATATTTATTTTTAAATTAATTAATTAAATAACTATTGTATAATATGACATTTAAATTACAATCTACAATCTTATACCACATGTATTCACATATATTGATAAAATAGTGGTTCAATAAAATTTTGAATGTAAATCTACAAATTTGTTAACACCCTCTGACCCCTACACATAGTAATAGGGTTAAGAAGGTGTAGTATGAAACAAATACAATTACTAGTATAAAAGTAATAAATAACATTCAAGCCACTAGAAGCAATACTTAAAGATTATATATGCTATTGCACTGTTGTAATATGCATTGTGAATGCACTGTCTACATATACTGTATAGTTTATGGAAAACATGCATGAAGGCGTGGTGTGCTTTGGACATGAAAGCTTTCTAATAGCATCTTTTGCAAGGGCAATAATGTTGCAGATACACAAAACTTCGTTTTGCTAAATACAAGCAAAATCATGTCAACAATAAAGAAGAGTATATAATTTCATTATAGCAGTAACTTGGTTGTTAAACATCATAATACTATTGTATTAATTCACCACATGTATGTGTGTGAATTTCTACATATTACATATGGTATTTAGAGCATAATGAATGCTATTCACTAAGATGTTACTGACTAGTCATAGCATATCATTAGTTGAAATATATCAAGCAGACACTCCCTTCAGTGTTACACAAAGAGGGATATCTAAGAATAGGTTAACATTCAAAGAGTCCATATCCATAGTTTCATAAAATAGTTGTATAGCACTTTACACTTCCTTGTGTATGTGAAACTTTATTGTTGTAGATGTAGCAGCTACTCGTCTGGATACTTGTAATCTGATTTGGTAAGTGATCAACTAAAGAGAGAGAATGTATATGGTCAGATTTATTTTGGAAAAGTCAGGATTTGCCATTAAGATATATTTGTAATTTCTTTCTTGAATATGCTAAGTATTTATACTTTAGTTATTCGCATGGAGCAAACTTTAGGGCAACTAGTTTTTGATGCAAAAGGTTGTTTTTGTCATTGCAAAAATATCAAGAGACTGGCTCATCAAAATTTCCATAAACAATACGTTCACAGAATCTCTCATTAACTTTGTCACTTCTCACCTCAGGTGTAAAAGGTTGCAAAGATCTTATGTTATTTATTAGATAAAATACTTGGCTATACAAGCAACAGACTATTTTAACTGAGAAGATATTCACCAACTGTTCCATTTATTAATAGAAGTTGGAATTTTTTTGTGTGATTTATTTTTCCCCAAAATCTGATGTTTCAAACAAGACAGGTTTTCTTAATTCCTTAAAGCTGCTATAAATCATTTATGAATGGATTTTTTTAGCCCATCTCAAGCCCACCACCACTTCTCCAAAGTGTACTCTTCTGTCAAAACTATATAGAATCCTGGCTAATAATTAAATACCCATTATGTCATTTAGATGTAAATATCCAGTGTACCTTTGAAAGATTATAAATGTCAATACACTAGATGCAAAAGTTAACACCAAAGGTAAACAACACAAATAACCTGAAGTCAACTTGTATATCTAATGAATATAAAGTTTTTAATGTTTATGACAATGTCAGTCTGAGGCATGTTTATCGTAGTTTATAAAACTGGTTTTAAAAAAATCAAATACAACAAGATGATTTTCAAACATATTTCATACAAATATCTTTGGTAGTGTATGTGCAAAGTTCAATTGTTGCTTATAATTTATAAGTACTGTATTAAATATAGTTTTGTTTCTAGAATATATTAGATACTTTTCCCTTTCATAATTACTTGCAGCAGAGCACACATATTGTGAAGGCTGTAATTGTACAGCCTGATTCAGTGTCAAATTCACAAGTCGTTTTCATAGAAACAGTTGTTTTTCTACAGACTTTAGAAACTGTTGTGAAGCAATGACTATGGCTATGGAATAGTTCACAAAGGCTTTTAAGTTCAAGATGTGTGACAGAATTTATGATAAAAGTTTATAACTGTGGCATACTTAAGTGATGAATGTCAATATACTAGAAGGTAAATTGAATATTTAACACAAAGTATGAAAAATGATGAGCACTTTTAATACATTAACCTTTCTTCTTTAGAAGCAAACCAAGAATCAGTTTCAAAACAAGTGCTCAGGTTACAGAATGTCTTTTTGTATAATTTTGTATCAAGACTTCTTGAACCTACTTGTTTTCCTGACTCAAAGTTCTATAATAATACTTTTTAATTGTTGTTCATTGTTTTGCTGAAACTATTACAATCTATTTGCAGTTCTTTAAAATTCACACTAGTATGTCAAACCAAAACCATTCCTTACTTCTCTTTACTGAAGTGTGTGCATATCATTTGAACAAAGAATTAATAAAAATTCAACAATCAGATGACCAAAGTAATATGTAGAACTGTAAGCATCTATTGTTTCTCTTTAGTGAAATTTGGCATGTCATCTGAACAATGAATTACAACCCTAGATTCATCAAAATATTACTAGTTTGTAGGTCTGTAAGACTCTATTGCTTCTCCTATATGAATTGTGTGGTTATCATATGAACAAAAAACTGACAAAGAACAATCAGCCTTTTGTGAAAGAAAACTTCAAAGAAGTATTATACTACATTTCCATAACACTTGAATAATGTTATGTTATTTATGAGTTTATTTTGTACATTTGCTAATAAATTACGGTATTGTGTTTCATATGATTAACACTGTTTTACATTATCTTTTAAGATGCATGTATAAATTATCTTTTGGATACTGAACCAACCTAACCTAACATGTGAACCTGAGAAAGCAGTATGGCTATGATACATTTCTCTGAGGTAGTCTCAGTGGTGTATGATAATTTTATGTTCTAGTTTCACTGTAGTTACCCATACTATCAATTGTTCAAAATTTCTTCTGTACACAAAACTGTGTAATCAGCGCTGACAGAAAATAAGTAATAAGTGTGCTGAATTAACAAGTCTAAAATGTATTGTCCAATGAATTTAATAAAGTTATTTGTAATATCTGTTTATGATGTATTCAGTTTATTTTGCACTAAGTCTTTGGTAATAAGCATATCAAACTGTAACCATGGAATAAAACCTACTCATTTGAAAACCCTTGGTTACAAGTTAAATTTAAAGTGGTAAACTTACTCTAGTTCTTAGTCTCATTCTTGGATTTTACATTTAAGCAAGTAACGATGGGTGTATACACTCTTAATAACACCAGATCTTCCAAAAATTATATTCTGACTACACAGTTTATGGGCTTGTGGAGTACAAAGAATGGTATCCCCAAACTCCCTGTATGCTTCCCATATCACAGCACCTTGTGTAACATAGAAGCCTACAGAAGTAATTGCCAATTCAAAAACACTCCAAACACTTTCCATGCCATCTTTCACTTCCATGCCTCCAATAGAATATTAAGCATATTCTAACAAGGGAGGTACATCTGATGATTAAAGAGTAAAACACAATTAAACAGTTACAGATTCAACATCTTATTTTGAAAAGTCTCTCATTAAAGTTTAACCTTTTTTAAAATATATCCAACATTATTTCTAACATAAGAACTATTTCTGTTATCTTAGTAACCTGAAATATCTTTTATTCATTGATTTACAAACCAAGTTTTCCTGTAATTGTGAAAATACACAGTTACTGGAACATTTCATTTAAAGAAAATGTAAATTAATAAACTAAAAAGTCCTGTTAAAACTAAGAATCAAATATTTATTATTACTATAAAAACTTTATGCATGATTAATCAATCCCTTCTTCTCTATTGGTCAAAAATGAATTTTTATTGATGGCTACATCATACAAAACTACATTAGCAGAAAAATATTCAAATGCCTAAATTCAAGGAACTTATTAAAATATTTAAAATACTCAAACAATAAATGTTTTCTTTTGTTTGTAATTAAACACAAAGTTACACATGGGGTTACCTGTGCTCTGCCTATCATGGGTATTGAAACCAAGTTTACAGTATTATAAGTCTATGGACATACTACTGTGCCAATGGGGTCTGATAAATGTTATTTAAAACACAATTAAAATCTTTAATGAAACACTGATAAACTATTTTATAATGTGCAACCATATAAATATAAAAAGCTATTTGTCATGTAACTGTTTAGTTTACATAATTAAAAAAACAATGTCATGTACATACCATATTATTTTCCAACTCTTCATCTTTACTTAAGATATAATTATTTTTACTGTGTTTCATAGTTGAACTAAGAAAGGAAATAGGGCTAAAATAAAATAAAATAATGCACTTAGGGACAAGGATGGGCTTGGATTTAGGTTGAGTAACCACTTCCAAGCACTTGGTAATGATTAGGGAGAAGGAGGTGATGGAAACAGATGGGGTCATAAAGAATAATAGTGTAAATAATACAGAGGTTATAGTTATAAGTGACTCTGTAGTTAGGCATGTAGACAGAGTAATATGTGGAGAAATAGGAATAAAATAATTTGCTTATGCTATCCAGGTGAGTTGGAGTACAAAATATAACTAATATAACCTGAGAGATAGTTTAGGATGCCAGTATCAATGCACATTTTATGGTACTTGTTGAGGCTAATTGTGTAGGAAAAGATAGATATGAAGAGTTTACTGATAAGTATAGAATCCTATGGACTGAGAAGCTCCTCTCTGTCCTTTTAAAATTTTATGAATGTATAGTTGCTCCTATATTTCTCGCCTTTGTATTATTTGATTGAGCCAAATTGAAATATTTTTCCCACTAAATTTCAAGACCAGTGTTATTTGCTAGTTTGGCCAATGTATATACAATTGCGTTCAATCATGTACGTTATAAACCACCCATTAGAGCATACAGATGATTGGGTGCATTATTCCCAAACATTTGTATATACAGAGTGTACAGAAAGTACAAATCACATCCAATTTTATCAATATCCATTGTTTATATTAGATTAATTTTACCTTTAGTTTTATTAAATATTTGAGTAATTTGATTCAATCAGAAAAATGATTTGTTTTTTACAAAACATTTTACACTGTAAAACTGAGGAATATGTAGAAACAACATTCCTTTTTGTCTGTTTTCTAAATTATTGATTTTAGTTTACTTTTTTTATCTTTATTTGTGATTTTGTTAAATTTTTCTCATGGCTATTTCAATGACTATTTAATGTTAGATACTGTGACAAAACAATATCACAAATGATGACTAGAAAAGTAAACCTAAATCAATATACAGAAAAGAATGTAATTTTCAGTAAACATCCTTGTTTTGTCATGTCAAATAGTTTTTAAAACAAAATAACAATCTTACGGTTTATAGATCATTGAATAAAATATCAAATTATATTTGGCTCAACCAAATGATATGACATCTAGAAATACTAAAGAAACCATAGGAATAATGAAACACAGTCATCATAATTTCATCTCAAATAAGGTTGAAAGATCTGAAAATCAGAAGGCACATAGATGAATGATATTTAAGTATGTAAACTCAGTATTTACATAATTAACAGATACTGTATTCATTGTTTGAGTATTTTAGATATTTTAGCTGAAACGTTTTTTCACATCATCATCTGTAAAAACCAGATTAAAATTTGTACTTATTGAACAAATTTAATAATTTATCTAAACTTTATAAAAGATTATACATGATCAGATGATGTTTGTGTTATTATTAATTTCTTCCTTTATAATTTTGATTTTAAGAATATATAAAGTTTAAATTCCTTTTAAAAAACAATGAATATTATTACTATACATTGTTTTTTTTCTATTTTTTATTTTCTTATATAGTTGCAACAAAAGTTGTCGATTGTGTATGTATACACAATGCTTTCTTCTGTTTTGTTTCCAGAAATTTTGCTGTTGTTTTAAGTAAATCTGTTGGAGAAATCAGTTATCAATGTTTTCTCTTCATCAAAACAAAATGTAAAAATATTAATTCAAAATGTACATATCCTATCTCCATTTTAGCAATAAAGAAATGACTTCATAATATAAAATGGGTAGCTTCTTCCCATAACATTAAACTTAAAATGAACAGGCCCTCCTCTGTTTCAACAATCAAGTTTTTAATTTTTCTTAAAGTATCAGCAATAAGAGAGTGCGACTTGTAATCCGAGGGTCGCGGGTTCGCATAGCCCAAGATTTGGCAGTGGGTGGTGATGACTAGCCTTCCCTTTAGTCTTACACTGCCAAATTAAGAACGGCTAACGCAGATAGCCCTCGAGTAGCTTTGCGTGAAATTCAAAACAAACAAACAAGCAATAAGTGATCCAGATATATTTCTCTTATATTGCTTACACAGTAAGAGATTATTATTGAGCTTGAATACAAACTTGAAAAGATATTTTTCGTCACCTGCTGTAGGTCTTTTGTATAAAATAATTTACTTTCTTAGTTACCTTTAACCATTCTCGCCTTGCTGCGTTATTAGGAAAAAACATCTTCCACAAATGGGTGCAGAAAGTGAAAACCTGTTTCTGATGTAGGACGTTGTGGTCTTGAAAACCTATCGAGGTCAGAATTGGAGTATTGCCATTTTAAAACTCGTGACGGATCATTCCCATTATCGAATCATCATTACTAAATGTAATTGGTAAGAACGCATAGAAAGCTGTAGCTGGAAGGTTTATCCGTGAAACTAAACATATACTGCCATCATCATTATTAGATGGTTAACATGATAGACAAGAAACCAGAAATAATGCTGCTGAATTTGCCGTTGATATATGTATAGCAAGACTTTAAAGCGGGTCATAACACTTTGGAAGTAGCTTTAGAGCTATAAGATCCCTACAATAGAGCTGTGTAGTCCATTTGCTTCGACAAAGAACTCAAAACAAGTGTTAGTATAGCATGTGAAATATAGTTTTTAGCAGTACTACATATCGAAAGATGAATCATGAAGGACAAAAGCTGTAAGTCAGATCGGTTCATCATTATTACCAGTCTGCTTCAAGTATAACCACTCTTGCTAGTTCTCTTTGACATACCAACCCTAAATTTCCAGCCAGATGTTGTTTTTTAATCTTTACTGTAAGCATTCTAGTATAGCAGAGCACCCATAAAAGCAGTAATTATCTCTTAACACGGTGATTCAGTGATACAATGACACGAGAATGGTTATCAAGTATTCCAGAATACTGTCTTGTTCTGCACATTGAACAACAGATATACTGATGATGACAAGCCTTCAGTATTATTTATAGACAATGCCTTCCACCCAGAAGAAACATTTGGAAAGGGAGGAATCTTCAATAGACAACAAAAATTCATTAAACATATTAACACAATGTTAACTAGAGCTACTAAAAGTACCAGCGAACTAAAAGTTTCTGCAGGAAATAGAGCTGAATAACTTCACCTGTTTATGCTGTACAAAAATCTATGTTGATGCATTGAAATGATAATTATGAGCGCTGAAGAGCTAGAGAAGATATAGAAAAATATAAAATCTTTGCCTAATAAATGGGGAATGTAAGTAATGGCCAACAAATGAAAACATCTAAGTATAGTCACTTAATACGATTTTGGGCCACAATGTATGTCCTGTATGCATCGTGACAAAGAATCTACCAGTGTCTGAAATTCTTTAGGGGGAATGCAGCGCCACTCTTTCACGATAAAGTCAGTCAACTCATGCCTTGTTGATGAATGTGAAACATACTGTTTCAAGCATTGTTCCAGAATATCCTATATATATGTTCAATTTGGTTCTGATCTGTTGAGTAAGAAGGCCATGACATATAAAAAATGCAAGGGTCACGCTCCTCAAAATATTAGGCAACTAATGGTGCTCTATAGATGGAGACATTTTCATCTTGAATAGCACCTCTCTCTGCAAGACAGAAATGCTATAATACTAAGTGAAAATGATAACTTAGTACAATTGGCACTAACCTTGCCTTCTAAAGGTATGAAGTACCTAAACCATATTAGGAAAATACACCCCACACCATACTGGAACCACCAAATTTTCACTGTTGGAACCAAATACTCTGGACTGTCGAATTCTTTAGGTTGGCATCACGCTCCACTCTCGGTATTCCACAGCCTGTGGTCTTTGCATCACTGGATGCACAGCCATGCATTGCTAGATGCGATAAGTGGTTTGGGTACTGCAACCTTCCTATAGTATTGTGAAGCTTTCAACAAACAGTTTTTTAAGGAAATAGTTGCACTTAAAAATAGTTGCAATTTGAAACTGAATGAAAAAATAGACAAAGCCTTTTAAAGAAAACAACAAATTATATCAGTTGATATATTAAAACTTTCTACTGGGTATAAATAACATAATACAAAATATCACAGAGAACTACTGGCATTTGTGAGAGATGGAATGTGGAAGGTAGATATGGCAAGTGAGTCTGATTTTATAGTTTATGACTTGTAGACAAATAACATTAGGAGCTTTAAAGATTATGCTTTGCTTATATTATGATGAGCAATTTAAGTTAAATTTCACATTTCTTGGAGGAGAAGTAAATAAATTAAAGAAGAAAGGCCAAATGAGCAAACATGACAATTCTCATACTAGGGGAAGATTAGGGATTTTTAAAAATATTTCTTTATCAGATTAAGAACTTCAAAGTTGTATAATATTAAAACTTGGTTCAGTAACTATATTTTGATAATAAGTTTATTTGTATACATTGATAATACATAGTTGAAATTTTGAATGCAACCATTAAAGGTTGTACTCTTTTGACCTATGTGCAGCAAAGGGATTAAGTAAGTAGATATCTTAATATGCAACCACCACAAAAGTATTAGAATTGTAACTTTTATTTTGAGTGCCTTTTGTGTCAATTTTACATCAAGATTTTACATAAAATAAACCTGAATCTAAAAGGTACAATTAATGCTTTTTCATTAATCTAAATTTTTACAATAAATCCAGACTTGCTAATATATTTAACTAAACTAACTAAACAATAACTGCAAATATGAGTTTAGAATAAGTATTTTAGTTTAGTCTGAAAGTGTGTGATATTCTTCTTAATACTTAAAAAAAAATTATAACTGAGTATTTTTAAGCCTATGTGTACAGGTGGGTGTCAAAATACATGTATCATGAAGTTTTACAAAGCACTGTTCCAAGTAGGTTCCTTGACTAATTAGTGAAGAACACCATTTTGAAAATTTTATAGTTTGACTAATATTTCCAAATTTTTTATGGATAAAAGTAAAATCACTTATAATTATGATCTCATTAATAGCTGAAATTTTAATCTTACTTTACAATTTCACATAAATTTTGCCACTGTCATCTGATAGTTTGTAACAAATTTTAATCAAAAGTCTTTTCCCTTGATATTTGGATTTCTGTTATAAAAATACTTAATTTCAATGGATGTAATACATTTTACACATAAAGCCACTCCCACCCCTTTCTTTAAATCTCTATCCCTATTAAATAACCTATAAATTCATAGAAATTTCTGTCACCAAAACTGTTTACATTTAACCATGTTTCAGTTATTCCCATTATATCAAAATTCTACATTCTACCAGTGTTCTAAAGTCACCTGTTTTACTTTTAAATCATCACTTGAAACCAGTGTAGTGCAGCTGAAAAATTGCAAACAATAATTAGAAAGACATTGGAGAAGCACATCAAACATTCACGACTGAACTGGAATCCTGTAATATAGAAATCCAATTTATAGCTTATGAGGAGAAGAAGAATTAAAATCCAATGTTTAGGTGGACTTGCATGTACATGAGATAGGTGGCCACCTTTCTACAGTTTCAGCAGGTTACTTGAGAAAAAAACTGACTTCTTTACATTGCAGCAGTATTGAAGCATTGTGTCTACTTTTTTCAGCTACAACTGATTTGATTACACACAATAGCATACCATTTACATAAACTGTTGTAGACCATACAATGGAACACATGAAAAATGTGACCAAAAGATGAGGAGTGATCCTGGAAATTATTTCATATGCAAAGACATTTAAGTATTGTCTTACTACACCAGATGTGGCACTCCTTTCTGTTGAAGCTGAGAATCTGATTGCAATTACTAACAGTGGTTAGTCTTTAGAACATCATTATCTTTCTCAGACAAGAGTAAGGAATATTAAACTGAAAACCACTTTGTCTATATACAACCTGTTTGTTATTTCTACTAGACAACATAATGAAGGCTCATAAACATCAAATGGTCACATGCTCAAGCTAATGTACAAAGAAATAATTTATGCAAATGTTCAGGAAGGTATTTTGTTAGTGCAACAGATTGGCTGAGATACATACAAAAAAACCTAGAAAAGCACTTTGTTGGGAATCAAAACATTTGGAAAAAGATGTCTTTAGATCAAACACCTAATTTGGATTGCTTCTGAAAAGGATATGAAGGTTGGATCAGGATTTCTCACTTGGAAGCCAAGTTTGCTCAACTGTTGATCATGATAAGATTAGCTTATGACAGTGTTGACTTAGAAGATGATATTGGACACCACAAATTCATTGTCACAAACAGAACACTTGTATAACCAGCTAGATCCATCATGAAAGTGAGTATAATGATACTTAGACTTCTGATAGTGAGTTATTTGTTTGATGTCATGTTGGGCAACTAACATTATTTCATTTTCAGCTGCAGAGGCCAACTTCAAGCCATTGAAGAACTTAGGTCCAAAAAATCCCAAACTCAATTTCGAATGATAGTACGCTGCTTTCTTTTCATTGTTTTGGGACGAATCCATATGGAACCTAATTGCACAGGAAACAAATTGTCGAGCTGAATATGTAAAAGAAGAAAACCTACCAACTACTATGCTAAATCATTTGAGTTGGTCTGTTTCTGAACCGAAAGCTTTCTTCAATTGTCGACTTACCATAGATATTCTGATCTACAAAGATAATTATCAGATGCACCGGAAGAACAAGGATAGCTGGATTACATCTGCACCTGGATATGGTAAGATTTTCACTCGAGATTGATTTCTAGCTCTCAGGTCAGTGTAGCACTGTGTAAACGAAAAAGATTGAAATGTTGGCAAGTTGAACAAAATATACAAGAGCAGAGCAATTTTTGGCATCATTATAGCTAACTTTCAATGATACTATGTGCTGGACTGTGAGCTGTTACTGAATGAAGGAATGATATCCACACAATTTATGCTGAGCATAAAGCAATATATCGAAGACAAACCAATCAAGTGCAGACTAAAAACATTTAGTACAACTACCTAAGCAACCACAAGGAGCAACTTCAAACAACAAATGAATTTTCTGCATTAAGAAATACAAGCAGGCAAATAGAGGGAATCTGCAAGCCAAGGACTTGTCAAAGCATACTAAAACAGTTTACTGGTGTAAATTGTGAGGTGTTCCTGTAAATTGGATCTGGCAATGAAAACTGCTTTGAGACTTATCACTCCAAAAATCACTTCTGGTGATAAATCACTGAACTATAGCATCAATGATGGTTTGCTGTGAGAAACATTATGAATAAGTAAATTCATTGTTTTGTACTATAGACCCAAAATAATGTGTTATAACATTTTGGGGAGTCACCATATATTTTGTTAGTTTTGAAATTAAAAATGAACGTTTTCCAGAATGGTACAAAATTATTGGGGGAGCCCATGGTCATGGTGATGAAAGGGTGGGGAGCCCGGGATTCAAAGGGTTGAAAGAAGAAACCAGGGAAAGACATAGAGGAAACTGAAAGGAATAAAACTCAAACATTGTTGAAGACTAAACTCCCATAAAAGACCTGAAGTCTTTTTCTAACAAGCAACAGTACCAAGGACTCACTTTCCCTGCATTTATCAACACAGTCAGTTTACAAAAGCAAAGTTGAAAAGAACTTGGTGACTGCTACAATAATGTCATGATGGACTAAGAATAATTTCAAGGAAGAAACGGATACTCTTTTGATCTTCCATGCTGTTGAAACTGTAAGTAAAGGTCTCCAAATTCTTCTTTATTCATGTGACACAGATGTTCTGTTGTTAGACTCTCAAAGAACATCATCACTTAGTCCCAGTGCTTTCTTGATCACTGGAACAAATAAGCATCATCATACCATCAGGCTGCATTCAATCTTTGGAAAACATGGTGAACAACAGGCATCAACTGGCATACTCTAACTGCCTGTGATATAACAGGACACACTTTTGGAAAGTGGAAAATATGTTTGTTTCTCTGCCTACTTGAATGCAAACAGGCCTGTCATCCATGCAACATCAGACCTTAGCATACGAGACAAACCTTTCAAAGAGGCATGTGATGCTTGTGAAGATTTCTTTTGTAACCTTTTTTGTCCTGAGGATGTCAAATTTGTAAAAGCAAATTATTTGCTATGGCACCTATTTACAGAAATAAAAGCCAACCAAGGTATGAAAAATTTGCCACCAACTCTAAGAGTCTGACTGCAATATACCTGCAATGCTTCTGCACTGAAATGTATTTGGCAACAAGTTCTTGTCTTACATCCAGAAGATCCATATCCCCTGAAATTGGGATGGCAACAATGAGACAACAGACTTTTCCCAGTGTTATCAAATAATGCACGAGCTCCAGATTAAGTGCCACAGAAGATTACCAGATGATTAAAATAAACAACAAATTTGTGTCTACAAAAATTAATACACTTGTATAAAGTAATTGATTGATGAATCTCATCATGATAAAATGTAGTATCATACGAGATACAATTATTTATTTTCATATGAAGGACAGAATCTTTGTTTTATGCTATATTAAAAAAATTACTAAATCATAGGAAGATCTTAGTGTGTGATAAAAAACATAACTTTATATCTTAAGATATTGTGATATTGCCCAAAAAGATGCCACAACTTCAGTGAAAATGGTGTCCATTTTGAAAATTAAAATTAACATTTTTAATGTAAATAGAAAAACTGGGAACAATAATTTTCTGACACAGTGACTCTGAAGAATCTAAAACTTTATTTTAAAATTTGCTGGTAGTTTTGTAGAACAAAAGTGATCTGGTATATATATTTTTCTCACATGAAACAGCTTTATTTTTTCTTCCAATTCCTTCATCTTTTTATGAGGCCATTTGATAAGATTTTAAAAATACTTAACCTGAGGTCATGAAGATCTCAATAGCAAGGATCTGAAAAGAAAAATTCTTATTAAACTTTTAATTCTTAGTGAATAAAACTTGAATCTCTCACATTTTCTGTGACCAGTTACACATCCAAATCTCGTGCTGAAATATAGATTTTAACACTTTTTCTTACACTTAAAATGTATTTTTATAGGAACCAACTCATGTTACACAAATCTATCTCAATTACTCTTTGCCCTCTAAGCATTGCTAAAAAAAGATATTTGCAATAACTTAACCAATCTTTATACCTCATAAATTTTGTGCTTTTTCTGAACATGTGCATATCATGTGACTATTCTTCACCAGTACAGTTACATCTACCCCCCTTTGTAATTCCTCCTCAATTCTCACTGTTAAGAATTGGCATGTTCTAAAAGAAGAATGTCAGCCATGAGGAGGAAGTGTGGGAAGTACCCATGAGAAACACATTTTGATATTAGAAAAGTAACTTCTGACATGGTATTATCTCCTCTTGCACAAAGTTGGAGTCCCACTATGCTTAGGTAGAGCAGAGTAACTAACTGAAAATAACTGCTAAGAATGGAATGGTTGCTTACACATGAAAAAGGCAGAAGCTAGCATGTTAGCAAGGGCTATAGAGGTAGATTTGAACTAGGGCTAGACATAGGTGAGAACTGACAACTATGATGTTAATAAAATAGGAAATAAATATACCTGACAAAAAACAAGTACAACAGGCATAAAACATAAACATGTTTTAAAATTTATTACTAATTGTTCCTGTTGTAATGCTAGAAATATTGGAAATAAAGTTGATGAGTTCAAAGTAGTTGTAGAAACTGAGAATTTTGATATTATGGATATCAATAAGACTGAGTTAGATTTGAATAATTTTGATGAGGGAAATTTGTTTGATATACCAAACTACAGGTTATTTACTAGAAACAGAGTATTGAAAAAAAAAGAGGGAGAAGTTGTTTTATATATGAGAATTGCATCTTGCTGAGTTAAAGCATATTAAATATAACAGCAATAAGATTAAGTCAGTTTGGGTTAGTGTTAGTGGATATAAATGAAAAGTCTTGTAATTGTGATTTATTTAAGACCACCCGGTCACAATGTGGAAGTTAATGATCGAGATCAGAATGGTAGCTGAAGAAGATGTTAATATGGATGATTTTGATTCAATGGGCAATTTTAATTTATTGATTGGAGAGTTTTGAGTATTACTGTAAGGGGGATAGGTTCCTGAAAATTGTTCAGAATGCTTTTATACACCAACTGGTGATGGAACCTACAACAGAGGAAGTTGTATTAGGTTTAATATTAGCATCTAATGTGAAAATATGGTAGAGTAATGGTTGGTGAGCATTTACATTGCATTACTAGGTTTGGGATTTTACTACACATAGAACTGAAGAAGAATAGTATCCTGATTCCAAATTTTGATGGAGTGAAACATGATCTGGCTTTGTAGATTTGGCCAAAGAATTGGGAGGGAATCTTGAACAAGTGTGAGAAGCATTTAGGAAAAAAAATTATGTATCAAGAACATACATATTCTTTACACGAAATAAAGGGCAAAGCCAGTATGGTTTAGTAAAGTTTAAGATATCGTATTAGGGACAAGCATAATAAACTCTAGAAATTTAAACTCACTGGAGATAATTATAACTTGAAGTAGTATTTGAAATCAAGAGAGCTGGCTAGGAAAGAATTAAAAATGGCAAATATTGTATATGAAAGAGAGTTAAACAATAAGGAATGTTTTGTGTGGATGATGGGTAACCAAATGTTAGAATTGGGATTGGGCCTCTTAAAAATCATAGTGCAAGGCTGATCTCAGAAGATTATGAGATGGTAAACTTATCAAATGTTATGATCTCTTCAGTTTTTACAAAGGAAGATATAACTGTTATACCTCAACCAGAGCACTTAATGTATGGGATAAAATACTGATGCAAAATATGTCATTTTAAGTTCTGAAATTGTCAGAGAAAAGTTGAGAAACATAAAAAGTGACAAATTTAAAGATTTTTAAAGAAACTTAAAGATGATATTTAAGAATTACTGACTCATATTTTGATTAATAAGCTCCTTTTATCCCTTCAAACTTTGATTAAATGTACACCTTACCAGCCAATGCCCTATACAGAGTAGAATTCGTATAGTATTGGTGAGGATTAAGAATGCTGAAAGGAAAGCATAGATGAAAAAATGTGAGAAGACTTACCTAAGACAAAGGCAAATGAATTTGTGTATAAATGAAAAGGTAGGAAGATGATATCTGCAAGATCGTGCATATGATAAGTGACAACAGTATTAGGAGTAGTCTACATCCCAGCTTTAACAATTTCTTCTAAAGGACAGTGAAGATGATCAACAACAGACATAGTAATGAGATGAATGTGACGTGAAGAGATGACAAGCTACCATAGAAAAGTTCAAATACAAGATGATGAACCAAGCCAGTAAGCATAAAAGGGGAAAGACCATTGGAAACAGAAAAGTCCCAGGGAAATAGAAGGCTTGAAATGTGAACCCCCAAAGGAGACAGTATGTGTAGCATATCACATTAAGAAGTGAACCAGACAAAGAAACTGATCAATATTGGAATAGGAGAATAGATTGGAAGTAGAAGGTAAGAAAAAGGGTGAGAAAGTCTAAACACCTAAAATTTTAGCACAGGTCTTAGAGAGGAAGAACCAGCTGGGATAGATGATGACATAGGAGGAATGATATAGTGTTTGTGTAACATTAATGACATAAATATTTGAACTATGACTGCAAGGAAGGAGGAGAAGTAAACTGCATTTCAGGAAGAGCAGGTAGATAGGACATAAAGACAAAGGTTAAAATGGAGGATGAAAAAGGAGTTAAGGTTCCAATAAGCAATTCAAAGCAACATAAAAGGAGAGAAAGGAAAGAGAATGATAAAGCCACATGAAATGTTAGGTGGTCAACAAACTCGCCCAATAGCTAGACATGGTTAAAGTGGAGAAGCCTTTATTAAACAATTGAGTGAATAACAGGAAAAGACGAGGACTACAAAGATGGGAAGGGCAGAAGCCATGATGAGAAGACCAAAGTCAAAAGGTATATTGTTGTCTGTGGTAAATGTACGTGGAATGAGACCAAATGAACTGGGATAAGAATGATGTAACACATTCAACCAGACCCTGGGCTGAGACAATGGAATTGACAAAAGCCATACATCTAGACAGGAAGTGATGACACCTGTGAAATGAGGGGCCACCATGAGGAGTACCTTGTTGAAAAAAAGATAATCAATCTACCACCAGACTTAGAGAGCCAGGAAATTGGAAAGGAAAGTTCACAGTATGGTGACCATTGGACCAGAAAAATAAAAATGAGAAGTCCAGGATATGAAATTACAGAGACTTGGAATTGATACCACTGGTTCTGTGATATAAGAGACCACTGTGAAGATGTTGGAATGTACCATAACCACTACTATCCCCAAAAGAAGTAGAGGGAAGTGGGGCAAAGCTTAACAACCTGCCAAAGGCTCAGTAAATGTACTATGGAGTGAAGCCTCCTTGGTCAACCAGAGATTGGAAGCCTACATTCCCAAAAGAACTGAATAACTCAAGCTTTACGAAAAGATGAGGGATGTGTGATTGCTCATTTTAAATGCAAAGATAAAGGAAGAAACTTGAAAGAGAAACTCTTCCCCAATAAATGAAGTGTTGAGAATCGTAAGAACAGACTTCTTGGTGTCATCAGGAATTCTACTCATGGTGCATCCTGTTAGAGCAGTTCTTTTGTCTCTGGACTTTGAATGGGAGGAAGCAAACAGGAGTCAGTAATCCATAGAAGGAAGTGTGCAAAGACTTACAGAGTCAGGCAAAATATACCTCCAGACAAAACTTAGGTAGGGCCTTGAATTTGAAAACTCAACTTAAACAGATTGCTATCAGTAAGGTGGGCACTGTAAGGCAGAACCATGAAGTGTAAATTACTAGGATTAAATGAGGTTTTTAGTATCACAAGTGTAGAAGAAGAAGTCAAAGTCAAGCTCAACCCCACAATTGGGAAACAAATGAATACATAAGGAATCAAAAAATTTTAAGTACCGATGATAATAATTAGGATAATAAGGTATATAGTTAACAATGATAAAAAACAATCAGATAGAATAATGAATGCAATATTACTAGTAGTAAAGATGTGTAATGTGTAAACTATCGAAATATATCTAGTTAACAAAGTACTGATAAATATCTCATGGATAAACCATCTAAATATACCCAGTCCATAAAGAATGTGCAAACTGACTAGAATTATCTATAAAATACGTTAATAATACATATTTAACTTACCACGCATCTAAACCAACTGGTCGCGGGTTCGCGCCCACGTCGCGCCAAACATGCTCGCCCTCCCAGCCGTGGGAGCGTTATAATGTGACGGTCAATCCCACTTTTCGTTGGTAAAAGAGTAGCCCAAGAGTTGGCGGTGGGTGGTGATGGCTAGCTGCCTTCCCTCTAGTCTTACACTGCTAAATTAGGGACGGCTAGCACAGATAGCCCTCGAGTAGCTTTGTGCGAAATTCCAAAACAAACAAACAAACTAAACCAACTAAGACAACAACGAATGCATAATTAAGTCCTACACTGATGAAAATTAGGATCATAAGACACATAGTTAACAGTGACAAAACAAATTACTCAGAACAAAGAATTAGATGTTACTAGTAGTATTGATATGTAAAGTACATACCATCTAAACATACCTTGTGAAAGCACTTACTAATAACAAACCCATGAAATCTGCCGAGTCTACACAGTATCTAATAGTAGTGAGCATGCAAGGTAATTAAGTTTACCAAGAAAAACAAAGTTATGATAAGTATCTAACTTACAGTTCACTTAAAGTAACTCAGACGACAAAGATCACATAAATGTCTAAGCACTGATTACATAAACTATGTAATTCTCTCACATTTGAATAAGGGCAAAGCCATACATACACAGGACATCTGAACCAAGCCTTTTATGGGTATATCAACTTAGTGAATATGTTGAGAAATTTACTACAGCTCCTCTGGGAGAACTGGAAACAACAGGAAGAAAGGAGAAAAATAACAATTCTCCACCAAAGTGAATGACATGGCAGCATGACAAGTGGTAGAAGATGTTGGATAAAAATGTCCAAATTTACTTCTTGTTGGTTCTATTGTTTCTTAGAACACTGCCATGTTGAAACAAAAAATAAGCCGTTGCTAGCTGTGCATATGAATCCAACACCCTATGAATTAATATCTGTATCTCCTCTGCACATAAAATCAAAACCAATTCCAAGGAAGTCGTACCAGAAACCACAGTAACGTAGATACTATAACAAGTATCTAAGTAGTTGATACATTGATCTAAAATTCATCCAGTAGTGAATGCAAGAACAGTGAGATGAAAATGTTGAAAGAAAATGAAACAGCAACTCAGCAAGTTCTTGAACTATTACTGTGAGTGAGAAAATTCATGACTAAAGAATGGCATGCCAATAGAGAAAGTGCACATTGAGCAGAAATAGCAGACTGAGCTAGTTACATCAATATAGATGACATAATACTATTGGTGGTGAGTAGTCATGTGATATGTACATATTCAGAAATTGTCACTGCACTAATTGTGAAAATGCTTAGAGGGAAGAAAATGATTAAGACAGGTTTGTGTGAGGGAGGTAATACAATATTAGAAGGTGATGTATATATACAATACCAGTAGCAATAATAATAACTGTGCTTTGGGGAATAGTTTATTCGCACTATAGTGTACAACAACAATAATCCCATTACTTTATTTCTATGTAGCAAACTTCTTGAAAAGGTATGATCAAATCTGATACCCTTAAAACATTTCTAGATTATACTTTTTAATGTTATAAGTATAAAATCTGTCAGATGAAATGGTGAAACAAAAAGACATTTTAAGAACTGATCAGAATTGCTGATGACTTTTACATATATACATTTAAAATGTATCATCTACCATTATTTCACTGTGCAGATTTCCCCTACAAATATCTACTTCAGTGATAATTGTACCTACTAACTAGTTACATAACATTTATCATCAAATGATTCAATAAGTTTAAAAATAAAATATGTATATTTCAAATATTAAGATCAATGGTTGGTAGTTCAAGGACATGAATACTTTTTCAAATGTCTTGGTTGATTTATTAGATATTTGAATACATGTTTAACTGTAACACATATGCTGCTTTACTAATATGGAATGTTTAAAAATAATGAAATTGCTAATGCTCTGTAGTCCAAACTGTACATGTGGTTGTTTAATTCTGGAACCTTTCAGTGCCTTTGTTCCATAATACTCATGTTTACTTATGTAATGGTCAAAGAACCTCAAAAATTGCCAATTCTTTCTTAGAGGCTCACACCTGTTAATAAAGTAAGAGATGTTTTGTGTATAGTTATTTTTAATAGAAAACAAAACTTAAAAATAATGATTTACTTTTAAATTAATTATAGGATGATGATGAAGTTGGAATTAAACTGTTGTTTTTAGCCATAATAAAAAAAATGTGTCCCTGTGTATATAACTGTTATAACTGCAAGAAAAAGGAACATTTTTAATCGAAAACATTGGTAATATAACAGAAAATATCTTAATTCTGAAATGCTTTAAGTTTAAAATTGCACAGGGGCAGTCACTCAAGGTTGTTGTTTTCAACCTAGAAAGTGCATGCTTTTTTCATAGCCAACTAAATTGCAAGCTAAAATGAAAAGTTCAAAGCAAAAGCATTTCAGGTTCAGTTTACACCAATTCTCAAGCTGTAATACAAATAATTTCATTTTTAAAGCCAATTTTTAAGTCATATTTCAAAAATGATGTACTTATAGACTAAATTACATTTATCCTCATGTAAAAATATTAAGCAATTTAAAATATTTCATTTTACATTTACATAATGTTTAATGCTTTGTGCTTTGCTGTGTTTTCCTGAGAATATTATTTTAGTTATCTTTCTTACCTGTACATTGTAATTAATCCTTCTTTTAATAAGAACATTGGGTTTGTGGCACCACTGTTCAGTTGTCTACAAGTTCCATAAACAAACTTGTATTATTTATCAAATTTATAGAAATTCTGAGAATATTAATCATCTCTTTCTTATATAGTTTATGATATTATTGTGGTTAATCATTGTCTAATCTGTATCACAGAATAAATATTCACTATAGCCTAAATCATATTCAGATAGGACCAAACTGATTACACCTAAAATTACTTTATTATAACTGTAGATTTTGAAAAATTACAATGTAACATCAATTAGAAGACAATTATTTTTCATATCAAACAAAATTTTATAAATATAATCTCCCAGCTGATGTAACAAATTATAGGTTTGATTCTTTCTTCGGTTAGATTCTTGACAACAAGGTCTAAAAATAATCTATGTGGCATACTCATTTAGGATTTAATTGTTGTCAGTTTTTCTATTAATGTTTAGGGTGCCCATTTTGAATTTTTAAAGGGCTGTCGTTTTCAGCTATTTTAGACCATTTGTGTGGAAATAAGCACACAAAATGAATTTTAGAGTTGTTAACCAAAAGCTTTATTAACCAAGCATACCAAAAGTGAACCATTTTAAATGTATGTCTAGAAATATCATGGCTTTGTCGATAATGTCTGCTATTAAAATTATTTCTTTGTCAATAAAAGTTTCATCAGTTGTGAAATAATTCTGACAAAATGTTATATTTGTTGTTAAAATTATTTAAGCATTGATTAAACGATTAAGTAAAATTAAACTTTCTTATTCCAAGTAATCTAAGAGTCATGTCAAGTAATCCTTGTAGACAGCCTCATTAAAAATAAAGACAGAAACAAGTGTTGATTTGAAGTGCTGCCTAAAATGCCGAGGAGACAATATCATAAAGGAAAAGGGGAAAATTTGTATTTGTACAGACAATTTCCTCAGATCTAGGATTAACTGGAAAAAATATTGGGATAGTGTCAAGCATAGAGCTTCTTTTTAAAAAATCCTGAAGACATTCAACTGAGTCAGCAACTGACTGATTTATCAATTTATGTACTCCAAGAGAACAATGCTCTGTGGCATAGAAAATGTTACAGCAAAGTAAGACACAAACAGTATGCAAGAAAAGATAGACAGAGGTTGCCAAAATGCCATTGCAATGAAAGATGACAATGTATTGTCATACAATAGTAGTAATGGATGGCCTATATCAATGAGTGAGCTTGGTACATTGGAGGCCAATACATTGGAAATTGTTATACAATATTTAACATTGTCCTATGTTTGAGCATTCAGTCAAGATTTGTGCTTCTGTTGTCAAGAATATAAACTTGATGCATGTCATAAAGCAGAAAAACTTTGTACTTACAGCAGCAATGATATTAAACAGTTCAATAACGAAATTGTTTACAAAAGTAACAAAAATTTTTGGAGGTTAAATCTTGTCAACTTACTAGCAGAGGGAGATTTTCTCATAAGGGAAATAAATAGCACAAAAGCTGTCAAACTAGATGAGGACACAAGAGACTGAGTTGTAGTAAGAAGATCATCTACACTAATGAGAATATTGTCCAGTTCATAGTTGATCTTCAGCAGAAAATCAATATCAGAGGATTTTTACTTTGAAAGAAATTTCTGATGTACACAACAGTATAATTAATAAAAAGATCATGGTGTTTAGCACAAAGAACTATTCCATCTTAAGTTGATTGAAACAGTGAAAAAAAAAAACATCTCAATCATTTCTACCACTGAGGCCAGAGGTAGAAAAATAACAGTCGTACAGTCCACAAAGGAAGGACATTCAGCTATAAATAGTGAAGAGTGCAGTAGTGAAGAGGAATATTTTTTATGAGGTTACAACAGTATTTCATTATTTCAAAATTATTTGGAAAGCCATCTTGCAATTCAGGAAGAAACGTCCTTGGTTTTTCAGTGAAATCCTTACTGGTTCTGCCAAAGAGGGTTTGCATATATAAACAACTATGTTAATCAGATGAATCATATAGGGGACCAATCACATAGCAGCAATGTTTAAGCAGAACAGCTGCATCCATCTTGCTTTATCCTATCTCAATCAATTATTCAATAGTGCTTGATTGAATGACAAGTGAATCTTATGTCTAAAAATCCAAAATCAAGATTTCACACAGTCTATGACGATCCCTTTGCTGTAGGACTGTCATTGTATACGTATCACAACTTTTGGAGTGATACTGCAGTGTCACTATTGCATAAGATTTTTGGTGAAATTTCATATGATCATCTCACAAAAGTCTGCAGCAAAATTCTTGTAACAATGTCTTGAATCATAAAGATGTTTGGAGTGTATGTTCCAACTGGAATGTTACAAAACAGAACTATAAGAGCATCCCCAGACAACATTGATAAGAAGGTTGGAAACACAGAGGGAAAGAACAGCTTTCATCATTTGACCATTAGTGTATATCAGAGATCAGAACAAGGGAATGCTACATCAAAACAACTTAGTTTGCAGTGTGACCTCAAATGAAATTGAAAAAGTTCCATTGTCTCTCATCCAGTTGTTCTGATGTCAAATGGAGGGTAACCCAAAGCCCAAAACAAGCCTACACTTTCCAGATTTAAAGATGGATATATATGATGTAAAATCCCAGTTATCAAAAAAATATGATTTAGTTTGGATGCTGACTTGTTTTTCAATAGATAAGCTCTCACAGTTCAGTTACTAGCACCTCTTCAGACTCCAGATTCTCTTCCTGGATTTAGTAAAGAATATGAAAAAAATGAAGCCCAAAATCAACAGCCAGGTAACACACAAGAAATCTAAATTTGGAGGAATTAACAGTTAATGCTAGCAACAGCATACCACTTACATACATTGGTGTAGACCATGCAATGGAACACATGAAAAATGTGTATTATCTAATATACAAAGACATTATTTAAATATTGTCTTACTACACCAGAACTGGCATGCCTTTCTGTTGAAGCTGAACATTTGATTGCAACTGCTAACAGTGATGAGTCTTCAGAACATCGTTGCCTCTATCAGGCAAAAATGTATCAACAAGAGCAAGTAATAGTTAAGCTGAAAACCACTTTGTCTACATGTAAGCAGTTTGCTAGTTCTACTAGATAGCATAATGAAGGGACAAAAACATTGAATGATCACATGTTCAAACTGATGTCCTAGGAAATCATTTATGCAAACATTCAAGAAGATATTTTGTTAGTAGAACATACTGGCCATGATACATACAACAAATGTGGAAGAGCACCTTCTCAGAAATCAAAACATTTGGTACAAGCTGTCTTAAGATCAAACTCTTGATTTAGATTGCTTCTGGAAAGGTTGTGAAGGATGGATCAGAACTTCTCACTTGGAATGCAGTCACATCACTGTTTGCTCAACTATTGATCATAACAAGATCTGCTCATAAGAGTGTCAACCTAGAAGATGTTATTAGACTCCACAAGTTCACTTTCCCAAGCAGAACCTTTGTTTAACCAAATGAATCCATTCACCCCACATATGACAAAAGCTAGGTTATCTATCTCCTGGAGAATCTTGAACAGAATAACAGCAACAATACTGAGATATATAATATATTACATAATCTTTTTTTTGTCCTAAAGGTGTCAAATATATGAAAGCAAAGAATTTACAGTGGCACTTATTCAAACAACTGAAAACTAATCAAGGTGTGGAGAAATTGCAAAAAACTCCAACAGTTTGGCTGCAAAATATCTCTAGTGCTCATGCACTGAAATTTATATGGCAACAAGATATTGTCTTGCATCCAGATCTCCCGAAATTAGGATGGCAACAATGAGACAACATACTTATCAAATTATGCACTAGCTCTGGATTGCGTTCTACAGAAAATTTGCAAAGATGATTATTAAAAAATACAAATTCTTGCCTGCACAATTAATACACTTGTGTGATGTAATGGATTAATAACTCATTTTCTCTGGACTACATTCTTTTCACAACAATCTCTGAAAGGGTGACAGATCATGATAAGATACAGCATCATTGGGGATACAATTATTTATTTTCATATAAAGGACAGAATATTTGTTTTATGCTATAAAAAAATTAAATTGTATGAAGACTGCATGACAAAAGAAACACAACTTTACAGTCTGAGAGTATCCTGATATTGTCTCCAAAACAATACAACTTAAGTGACAATTGTGGGCATTTTGAAAATCAAAATTAGCACCCTTAATATAAATAGATAAACTGGCAACGATAATTTTTATTCAATGATCTTATTAAATCATTTTAAATGCCATTCTGAAGAATGTACCAAAAGATTATTCAATTTCACAATTGCTGGTAGAGTAATGGTTCAAAACGCATCCAATACAGATATTTTTTGTTTGGAACAGCTCTGTTTTTTCTTTCTAATTTTTATCTTTTTTTCTAGGATCATTTGATAAACTATTTCAAATGCTTGACTTAAGGTAATCAGGATCTTAATAGCAATATTCTGTAAATATAATAAAGTATTTATAAATAATATAAAATTCTTATAATACTTTTAAATCATAGTGTATGAAACTTGAAGCTCTTATATATTTTGGCAACCAGTTAAACATGCAAATCTCTTATGCTGAGATACAAATGTATTTTTGATAGGTACCTAACTCCTATCATACAAAGCTATATCAATCACTCTTTACCCTCTAAGCATTGCTAAAAAAATATTTTTGCAATCAGTGCATTAGTCTTTATACTCTATCAATTTTGTGCTTTTTTCTAAGTATGTGTATATCATGTGACTGTTCTCCACCAGTAGTGGAACATCTGTCTCCCTTTACTATTTCTCCTTAATCGTCACTTTCAAGAATTGGCCTGTTCTAAAAGAAGAACACCAGCCATGAGGAAAATGGGTGTGAATTACCTATGGGAAATTATATTTTGGTGTTAAAAAAATAACATTATTATCTCTACTATGTAAAGGTAGAAGGGTCAGTTCAGGAGCACAGCAGAATAACTAACTGAATACAACTATCTACAATGAACAGGTGCATTTTGAGATGAACGAAGCACATAAATGGGGTACTTCTGGAACAAGTATACTCTTTGCACAGGAAGTTGGAAATTAAAGCAGAATGGGTGAAGAATGAATCAATAACTGCAAGTAATAGTGATGTATAAATGTAAGTATAATGAACTACATAGTTTCTCACCCTCAATTGGACAGATTCTATAACTTATTTGTAACCGCAAGATTGTGGATAGGGCATGTAGACAAATATATACATGTGTATGTATATACCAACAACCAACTTTAAGTAGAATACCATCATTGTTTGTTCTCTTGGCTTCCTGAGAGACAATCAGTCACACGTTGATGGTGTTACAGAACAGTTGCCATCTCCCTTTTCCATTTTGGGAGATTTTAATAGACACTCCCCTGTTGGGTAGTACTAATATATACATGAGGGATTGTTCTATGCAGAATATGTTCTCAGATAACAACCTATCTCTCTTTAGTAGTGGTTCTTTTCCCTATTTCCATGCACCTAGTCATTCTTTTACTGCTGTTGATCTACATATCTATCTGTTCCCCTTCACTTTTCTTGGAGAGTTGACAATGGTAAGTGGAGCAGTGAAACTACCAATTGTTTTAAGAGAGAATGGCTGTGGTCATTGCCCTCTTACTTGAGTGCTATGGTGGAAGTTGGACCAGGTTGACTGACTTTTTTTACTTCTCTTTTGGAACTTGGACCTGCAGTCGTTAGTCTTCCATCTGTTAACAACTGCATGGATGCCGGCAGTAAGTAATTGCATCATTCAAGCAGCTGCCACTATGTCAACTGCATAATATTTCAATAAAAGTTATTTTCTCATTGTTTAGGAAGAAGAGGGCTCATCCAATTTTTACACCATCAGCAACTGGAAAAACATTACAATGTATCTGAGAATAGTTTTCTAGTAGTAGTGACATCATTGTTGTTTAATGAAAGGAGAGTTGAAAAGGAATCTGTATTGTATGTCATATTGAAAGAAATAATGGTGTCTGTAACTATTTGTTATAAATGACTTAGCATTCTTATGTTAGTTCCTGTTAAACTATGTTGAAACATGCTAAATACTATATCCATCTGTTAACAGGATTAAAAATTATATATTTCTATATCAGTTCCTGTTGAACAAGTCAGAAATTGTGTTATCATCAAGATTAAAAGTGATGTAACATTAACAGTTGCCTGTTGAAAAGTCTAGGAATATGTTAAACAGTTTCTTTCAAGGTTCATGTTGTACAATCTTGGAGTTAAACAGCTGATACCAAAATTAAACAAATTTCAGACATAGTAAACAGCTGCAACAAAACCTAAACAAACATGAGACACACAGTTGCCACCACTTCTAAGCATTACTTCCTGTTGAACACAATTAACACATATTAAAAGCTGTTACCAAGATTTGTTAATTTCTTCTATACTCTTTGTGTTGAATTTCTTTAAACAGAGAGTGAGATTGTCATTGAATGGTTTGTAAAAGATGATCTCATTTTGTTTTTTCTCAGTCTCTTAAATATACAGATCTTTTTTAGACATCATTACTGGCATTTCCACATCTGCATTTGCTGCTAACGTACATTACAAACCCACTGACAGCCGTTTCTATTTACATTTTAATTCTTTCCATCCTTCTTAGCACAAACACTACTTTTAAGGGTCAGTTCCTACATTTAAGATGTCTATACTCTAACAGTACAAACGATATTACTCGTTATTCTAGACATCAGAATTATCCTGACAATAACAATGAAAAGGCTAAACTTGCCACATTCTTTATTACAAGCTGTCTCTGGTCTAAGGCAGAGATCCTTTAGTTCTTAGATACTTTCCTTCAACTAGACAGAGTAGAACTGTCCAATGCAATATTACCTTACTGACAAGAGAAAACACATCTCTCAACATTTTTATCACCCTACTTTCAGTTTCTTTCAAATATGAAAAGAATTTCAAAGACTGCCTTGTACATTTTAAATTACAGACAGAATCACCTTAACTTGTTCAAACTAACAGAACTGGTCTGTGTTGGTGAACTGTTTGTCTTGCATGTGATTATATCACCAACTTATTGATTCTCTCCAGTTCTATCTTTCACGTTAAAGGCCAGTTTACATCAGAGTGCATTATTTATTTATTTGCTTTACTAGACGTAAACATCTCTGACTTGTACCCAGTGATACCCTTAACCCCTCAGCTTCCCAAATAACAATGGAATTGGCGACATGAGTGTACTGGTATTATAACATGATCCACACTGAAAAGTATCATTGCAAAATCCAAGAACATAAACTTATATTTAACTAAATTCTTGCACCACATGGAATTAATGAATGTGTTTAAAAGTGATTATTATCTTCCTTGTATATCACTTTTCCACTCCTGTTACCATGACATCATATACATGTTTTCCCTGATCAATATTCCTTTGGCCCGGCATGGCCTAGCGCGTAAGGCGTGCGACTCGTAATCCGAGGGTCGCGGGTCCGCGCCCGCGTCGCGCTAAACATGCTCGCCCTCCCAACCGTGGGGGTGTATAATGTGACGGTCAATCCCACTATTCGTTGGTAAAGAGTAGCCGGTTGGCGGTGGGTGGTGATGACTAGCTGCCTTCCCTCTAGTCTTACACTGCTAAATTAGGGACGGCTAGCACAGATAGCCCTCGAGTAGCTTTGTGCGAAATTTCCAAACAAACAATATTCCTTTTATTATAAAATCCTTTTTTTATTTTGAAAAAATGTTATTTACAGAGTGTGAGAGCATCATACAATTTTTTTATACATTTTGTTCGTTTGTGTATGTTATAAATAAAACTAGTAATAAACTGTCACTGACATATATAATGGTTTGTATTTTCTTTATACAAACAGACAAAGAAAGATATGGCGGGTTATGATCATTACCATTATGCTACAGAAAGCCCTTTACAACTTTGTAGACTGGATGTCAACATTGGTTTTATGCCAATTTATGTTTTTTTATTCCTGTTTTATTTTTACCTTCATTTCCTTTTATGAATTTTACTACATTTACTTTACTTTTACCTTTTTATCGGACATTTGGATAATTATTATTACGATTTTGCTATGTCTTTTAAAACTTTTATTACTTTACCTTTTGATAATGGCTGTTATGACACATAACCCGGAACCAGGACTGGAAAGGCCAACTTCAGGTGACTGACGGTGGTTCTTGTACTTACCTGTTAGTCTCCCTGGCGGGTTATGATCATTACCATTATGCTAGAGAAAATCCTTTACAACTTCTCTTACTCTGCTTTCTCTCTTAACATTGTAGACTAGGTGTCAACATTGGTTTTATGCTTTTTCTGTTTTTTAATGCTGTTTTGTTTTATCTTCATTTCCTTTTATGTATTTTACTACATTTAATTTAATGTAATTTTATGTACGAGGGCTGTTCAAAAAATACGCGGACTGTTTGAATTGCGCGGCTCCAGTTGGTTCCAGGGGAATCCGCTTGATGTCGCTAGGTTCGCACAGATCAGCTGATTACGACGCCATTTCCCGATTGCAGATATCTTTATTTGTGTATTAGCTACGCGGTTGTAAGTGAAGTGCGATTTTTTCGTTTGGCGGATTTCAGAATGAATGACCTGAAGGAGCAACGACTTGCTGTGAAATTTTGTGTTAAACTTGGAACATCTGCGACTGAAACTTTTGCTATGCTTAACACGGCTTATGGTGATGTTGCTATGAAGCGTACGGCATGTTTCAAGTGGCATGAACGTTTTAAGGATGGTCGACAGTCCATTGAAGATGATGAGCGTCCTGGACGTCCTTCCACGTCAACTGACGACCCACACGTCGACAAAATCAACACCCTGGTGCGGGCAAGTCAACGTCTGACTGTCAGGGAGCTTGTTGAAGAGTGTGGGATATCAGTTGGATCTTGTTACGAGATTTTGACCGAAAAATTGAAGATGCACCGCGTTGCAGCGAAATTCAGCCCTCACAACTCGTGCGTTTTTGGCCAAACACTCGATCACTGTTCTTCCCCACACCCCTACTCACCTGACCTTGCTCCTTGCGATTTTTCCTTGTTCCCCAAACTCAAAAGATCCTTGAAAGGAAGAAGATTTGAAACGATTCCCGAGATTAAGGCAAATGCGACGAAGGAGCTGGAGGACAATACAAAAGAAGCGTACCAGGACTGTTTCAACAAGTGGAAACACCGTTGGGATAAGTGTGTGCGTTGGGGAGGAGAGTACTTTGAAGGGGTCCCAGTTTGTTTGTTTGTTTTTTGGAATTTCGCACAAAGCTACTCGAGGTCTATCTGTGCTAGCCGTCCCTAATTTAGCAGTGTAAGACTAGAGGGAAGGCAGCTAGTTATCACCACCCACCGCCAACTCTTGGGCTACTCTTTTACCAACGAATAGTGGGATTGACTGTCACATTATACACCCCCACGGCTGGGAGGGCGAGCATGTTTAGCGCGACGCGGGCGCGAACCCGCGACCCTCGGATTACGAGTCGCACGCCTTACGCGCTCGGCCATGCCGGGCGAAGGGGTCCCAGTCCTGTAACTTCTAAATACAGTACATTTTGTTTTATGACGTCTGTCCGCGTATTTTTTGAACAGACCTCGTATGCGCCATAAAACACTAAATCAACCAACCAACCAACCAAAAAAAAAGATAACAGCTCTTACAGATCAATTAAAAGCACATAAAAATATTTGTTCTGAGATTTTTCAAATAATTTGTGAACAAGCTTATACAAATTAGTGACAGGTTATAATGACTGTGGAATAGTGTACCCAGTGTATTTAAACAGAATGAACAATTATCAGTGTGAGGTTTTACTTCTTATAGTGGAGTTACCCCGGGTGTAATAATGTCTCCATTAAAAAATAATATGAAATTGAAAAGCCCCATTATTCATTTGTTTCTGCAATATAGTGCTAATCATAGTATAGTACATATGCACCACTTAAATATTGGATTTGTTTGTTTGTATATAATTTATGTTTGTGTATGTATGTGGTTTATTAAGAAATTCCCAAATTTTAGTAAAATGTGCACTGCTGCAACAATGAAAATATATAGAGGATAATGTAATTGAAAATAATTTATTGCCTGCTATTTGATTCATTGCAATTGTTATATAATGCAGTTTGCAACTTAATTATTCAGGTATGTTTATATGAAATTTAGTAAAGTCACATTAATAAAAATAATTTATATGATCCTAGTGAATTAGCATGCAAAGTCCATCCAATTTATAAGAATTAAATTGGAAAACGTTTAGCAAAGTATACTGATATTTTTCTTAACTATTGTGATACACTAATTGCTTCCATAAATTCTGAGTGAACTTTGTTATAAACCTAATATTGTGGGTGAACAATAAAATGTTAGATATAACTGCACGTATGTGAAAGTCAGAATCTGTGTGTGTAATCTTATAGCAGAAAGTATTTTTATTCAGGATATTTACTTTTCTCATTGTCACCAGGGTATGGTAATTACGTTTTTCTTGTAACATTTTCAAATGCATTTGGGAACACAAGCTTATCCACATGAGAAAAAGCCTTGAATTAAGACAAGTGGTATTTTTGTTTTAAAACTTCTCTGATCATCTTTTCAGGTAAAATTAAAAGCTTGGTCATTTCTACACATAACCAGAAAAAAATTGTTTGCACGAAACTAATATGCAGAGATTATACAATTAATCTAAGAGTTACCAATGAGGGTCATCAAATCCATTAGTTGCAAAAAGTTGGGTACATTATAAACCAAAACTCTGAGTAAACTGAGGGTTGAGTACATTATAAACAAATATTTAGAGTATAAAGAGGGTTGAGGGCATTCTATTAAGATAATTTTGAATAATCGCTTCCAGAAATGTTGCGAAAACCATAACAGACAAAAGTAGTGTTTGAAAGGCATGTAAGTGAAGGACTTTTATAACTTGTTTGGTGTCATAGGAACTACAATGCTTCCAAAACATGGTCACTTTTAGAAAGGTTATTTAACACCCCTTTTCTACACAAAATTTTGACATTGGAAAACAAAGCAATACATGTACAGATCAACTTGGAACATGAAAACCATCCAAAAAGAGACCTGAAAGAAGTCATACTCCTCACCCATGGTACACAAAGTGCAGCATCTTGAAATAGGTGAGAAAACATCAACGTGGATGTCAGTAGCAAAATACATCTTCATCAGCATATAAGATAATAAAAGAGTATCTCCATCTCAATAAATCCATTCAACCATTGCATATCTAAAGCATCGGGGGACAAACAAAGACATAAGAGTCAAATCATCCATAGATCAGACTGATGGCGAATTATCATCCTTGTACACTGAGATTGATTAAGGGAAGCAGACAACAAGTAATGGTGTATTCTTTACACAGCTGTCTTACAATAGAACCTTTTCCAATAGAAACTATGTTTGACCATCAGACATTATTGGTCTGTAACGATATTGTGATGTATTCAACCTCTCTATATTAAGATAATTGTTTTATTCTAGTTGTGAGAGATCATCTATCGTTGTTAGGGGCTGACATATAAAATTAACAACTACTACTCGCATGCTGTACAGATCCTGGCCTAGCATAGTGGTAAAACCCCTCAATTGGCTTAGTCTCATCCACTTTCACTTTTGAAACTCAATGCTTGTTTCTGCATAAAGAAATCACATCAGCCCAAAAATTTACTGTCTAAGGTTTTTAACATCGTTTCTATCTAAAAAATTTTCCTATACTATTTAGTTACTAACATTATTTTATATAGTGGGAACTCTCTCGGTTTACTCAGGATTAATTGGTGTGTGTGTGTGTGTGGGGGGTAACATTTGATAACATGCTGATGAATTACATAGGTTAATATCAATCCACTAAGGTCTTTCTAAGATTGTTTCTAATACAAGACTACAATTCTCTCTCTTGAATTGCCTCCCAGTAGCACAGTGTTATGTCTTCGGATTCACAACATTAGAAACCAGGTTTTCGATACCCGTAATGAGCATGGTGTAGCTTTGTGCTTAATTCTAAACAATCTTGAATTGTTAGTGTGCGTTCTGTGTGCTGTATTTTTATGTGTATTTAACGTTGTTAAAATGTCTATTATAATAAGAGCAAGTATCTCATCATATACTGCATAAACATTTCAGAATTATGTAACTTACAGCTGATAACTCAGCAGAAACAAACATTCTCATAAACTACCTAAAGAAGCATAGCCTCACCATTTGAGTATTAAATTATTCAGTTTTCGTCATTCTTCATGTGTTAGTAGTAGCTGACTTAGATATCTTATATACATATATATAGATATAGATATATTGCTTGTACAGTATGTAATTATTATTTAGCTTGAAAGAAAACTTCAGAAGATACTTTCTTGTTTTTTTTGTAAGTAGAAACCTGTTTTCTTACATTTTTAGGCATCCTTCCTCGCTTTTTTGTATTATTATGGATTGTCAGGTTTATGGGACTGAATACTCTGTAGTTGGTAATGAATTTGAACAATAAATGGACATAACAAAATCCAATCATTTTAAGAATAATATATGCCAAACAAGTCAAATGAATGTAAACCCACACGTATGACAAAAACTTGGTACAGTATTGTGTATCACAATTGTTTATAAAGCTTCAAATAATTCTCTTTTCTTCTAAAACATTCACACACGCTTGTTCAGTGACTTCAGAATCCAACTGATAAGGCCTGGCATGGATAGGTGATGATGGTGCACGACTTGCAATCTGGCAGTTGCAAGTTCAAATCACCATCCCACCAAACATGCTCATCCTTTCAGCTGAAGGGGGCATTATAAAGTCATGGTCAATCCCACTAGGCATTGGATAAAAAAGTAGATCAAGAACTTAGAAACCGAAATAAGAGTTCTTTTGTTTACATAGAATATGTCAAATCACTGTAATGTCAAAAATATGTTGTTTCAGAAGGATATCATTTATAAAATTATGTTAACTAAACAACACAATAGTTGTGCTTGTACTCAATAGTAGAGCCAATCTACCATCGTCTTTTTTATTTTTTTCACTAGGGGGGGAGTTGCCATTCAATACCATTCTACAACTCACCAAACACGTTAAGGGGTTGTTGTCACTCTTATAACAAACCCATATCTTGAAATGTAAAAATAATCTGTGGCTCTAATGTAGCATTGTTTCTGGAAGGTTTCTAGATTAATTTATGAATAAAGGTATCTTGAACAGTTTTCAAAAAACCTATCTCCCTAACGGATTGATTCTAGTCTTTCCCGATCTATATGCCTGAAATTAAATCACCCATAATTATCATTTCATTAACTCTTTCTGCATGGGTTAGATCACGGGGATTAATCTTGTAACCATTTTGTGTTTCTTATAATTTTTGATTTCTTAAGTATATCTTCACGAAATTTGCATACAACCAGTAAATATTACAAGACTTCCATACTCAAAATATCAGATTTTTCTACTAAGTTTTACTATTCTTAAGTGTGTGTGTGTTTTCTTATAGCAAAGCTACATCGGGCTATCTGCTGAGTCTACCGAGGGGAATCGAATCCCTGATTTTAGCGTTGTAAATCCGTAAACTTGCCTCTGTACCAATGGGGGACTTATAAAACTGACCTTCACAAAATTATCTGTCTTGGCTGTGTTTTAGTAGACCAACATTTAATAAAATACGATCACCTTTTAGTTATAATACATTATATATATACACTGCTGGCCAAAATCTTAAGGCCAATGAACATAAAGAAAAAATATGCATTTTGCGTTGTTAGACTCAACCACTTATTCGATTAGAGTTTCGAAAGATGAAAATAAGAAAAGGGAAAATAAAAATAAAAACTTTTTTAGTATTTAATAGGGAAAATGTGAACACTATGAAATTAGCCTAAATACAAGCTGGTCAAAAGTTTGAGACCGTACTGAAACGAAGCGTTAATCGGTAAACACGTAACGAAATTTAGTCATTTGTGTTCAAGCATTAGCGTTGTCAACATCTCCCACTAACATCTCCTGTGTTACATTGGGTAAAAATATGGCAAAGGCTAAGAAGTTGACAGAGTTTTAATGTGGCAGAATTGTCGAGCTGCAAAAGCAAGGTCTCTCTCAACGTGCCATCGCTGGTGAGATTGGGCATAGTAAAACTGCTGTTGCAAATGTCTTAAAAGACCCTGAAGGATACGGAACGAGAATTTCAAGTGGTCGGCCCAAGAAAATTTCGCCAGCGTTGAGCAAGAGGATTCGACGGGTTGTCTGGCAAGACACCAGCCGATCGTCGAACCAGATTAAGGCCCTTACTGATGCAGAATGCAGCTCAAGAACAATAAGACGGCATCTATGAGAGAAAGGCTTTAAAAACCATAAACGTCTTCAAAGGCCACGCCTCCTTCCACACCACGAAACAGCTCGGTTAAACTTTGCTGAGAAGCACCAAACATAAGACGTAGAAAAGTGGATGAAGGTTTTGTTCTCTGATGGGAAAACATTTAACCTGGATGGTCCAGATGGCTTCCAACGTTACTAGCACGAAAAGGATATCCCACCGGAGACATTTTCTATACAACACAGTGCTGGAGGTTCCATCATGATCTGGGGTGCTTTCTCCTTCCATGGAACAATGGAGCTTCAGGTTATACAGGGGCGTCAAACAGCAACTGGCTACATTGGCATGTTAGAGAGAGCATCCTTATTGACTGAAGGCCCTCACTTGTGTGGAAATGACTGGATTTTTCAGCAGGATAACGCTGCAATCCACAATGCTCGCAGGACAAAGGACTTTTTCATAGTGAATAACGTGATTCTTTTGGACCATCCAGCGTGTTTGCCCGAACTGAACCCATTGAAAATGTTTAGGGGTGGATGGCAAGAGAAGTTTATAGAAATGGACGTCAATTCCAAACAGTGCATGATCTTCGTGAAGCCATCTTCACCACTTGGAGTAACATTCCAGCCAACCTTCTGCAAACGCTTATATCGACCATACGAAAGCGAATTTTTGAAGTTATTCGCAATGACGTCCGTGCAACTCACTACTGAGACTTCTTGTTGGGCATTTCCTACCCTACAACGCAAAATGCATATTTTTTCTTTATGTCCATTGGCCTTAACATTTTGGCCAGCAGTGTATATACGTTATTACTAGTTACAATTAAGTTCTTGAACTTTGTTGTTGTTTTAAACAAAGAACAGTAAATAAAAATGCATGGCAAACAGTTATCTTTCTGGTAACGAACCTTTTACTTATTTGCTGTTTTCCGTAGGCTGCTAAGCCTTTTTAAATTTTTCAGATGGAGAATGTGAAATGTAATAATATTTTCAATTTTTATAAAGTGTAAAGGATTTAACATTATATGTTTAATACGTCCTTTTGTTTAAGAATATTTTTTCTTTTGCATTTGACATATTCTTGACTGTGTTTTGCGCAAGTTCCGCCTGTTCTCTTAATTTGTAGAAGATTCGTAGGAGTAAGAATCAACAATATTTGTTTTACGAAAACACACTACAGCATTATTGGAACTTCGAAAAACTCGTGTGATTCATGTAAAAGTAGCTTAGTAGCCAAGAGATAGAATAATAGTATTATTATGAGTAAGCTACAAGCAGTATGTTATAGTTCTAGGGAGTTTTAATTGTGATTAACGCCTATTAATTGGATAACTACAGAATTTGATCAGGAATGTTTATAAATTTTGAACATTACAAACCGTTCAACCACCGTGAATTACTTTGGACGTTATTATTTCTTCGTAGACATTAAATATATTCGCCGGTAAAAGTCAACTTGTAAGGATGTGAGGCTCGCTAAGAAAAGTCAGCATTAGTTTAGGCAAGAAAGAAGCCCAGAAAGAGGAAGCTCGTATCGAAGTGGAAAGAGAAAGTAAACATGTCGAAGCTGAACAAGACCATATCAAAGCCAGGAAAGCAAATAGGCCAAAAGAAATAGATTTTAGACTCAACTTCAATTGACCAAGGCAAAATGAGAACTCTGAATTGAGTCGACATATTAAGATACCACCATTTAATGAAAATAAAATTGATAAATATTTAGAACATTTGGAGAAAGTTGCCCAAATCATGGAATAGCCCACCGATAAATGGCCATTATTCTTACAGTGTTTTGACTGGTAAATCAGCCAGATGTGGCTTTGCTATAAGAAAACGCACACACACACAGAAGAAGCTCATGCTGCTCTCTTTCTTGAAGATTGTACAGTGTATGATAATACTAAAACAGTTATCCTTTAAGTATATGACTTAGTTCCAGAATCTTATCGCCAAAAGTTTTGAGGTTACTACAATCATGATGGTCAAACTAATATGGAATTAGCGCATGAAAAAGAGGTTTATTTTGATATGTATTGTAGTTCTATACATATTGACAATAGTTTTGGTAACTTACGTCAATTATGTTTAATCTAGGAATTTAAATGCTGTACAAGTTACGATCTCAAAACTTATTTCTATAAAAATAAAGTTAAAACATTACATGAAGCAGCTGCTCTTTCCAATGATTACACTTTAACTCATAAAACCACCTTTCATAAAAAGAAATTCCTGCCAGCTAAACAAAAACCTGTACCACTAAAGTTGATGATTCTATAAAAAATGCAGCTTATGTAGTTCGAAATCTTCTGGCAAGTAGGACAAAAACTTCATCAAAATCATCAAGGCCTGTCTTCAATTTCTATAAACACCTTATAATATTATGCCCTGTTGTTGAAGTTTGAAAAAGAAAAGGAGGCAACACCCAGTGCTCACATATGGATGTAGTTTTACCAGATCATTTTATGTTGTTGATTTTGCCACTAATAGAAGGGCTAATGTAGTTAGGGAGGAATTTAAACTTTTTGTGTCTGTTGGTTCTGTAATTTCATAAATGACACTGGTAATCTCATACCCATACGTATTTTACGTGAAACTGGAGCGACTCAACCACTATTGTTAGAGAGTATATTGACTTTAAATTCGAGTTCTGCCATTGCTGGTCTATCATCACTCAGAGTATTGAAGATAGCTTTGATAATGTTCCTCTTCATAACATTTATTTAACATCAGACCTACTTTTGGGACCAGTTATGGTTGGAGTGAGGCCTATTGTGCCAATTAATAGTATGTCATTATTGTTGGGAAACGATTTGGCTAGGGAAAAATTTGTTAACAAACCCAAAATGGTTAGTGAACCGATCACTGTTTCATATAAAGATGATGTTGTTGTTGATGATAATCCATAAGTTTCCTTCATATGTTGTGAGTTGAGCTTAGGCAAAGAAACTGAGCCAAAAAAAATGTCTTTGACATTTTTTGGACAGAACGAGAATCCTGTGAATAACTGTTACTACTAACAATTCATCGGTGAGTGACAATGGTGGAAGTGAAGAATCTGGTTCAACTGGTGAAGTTTATTTGCGAGAAGAAAACTGATCATTGAGCAGTAAAATGATCTGCAGATCTCTTCATTATTTAAATACGCACTTCCAAAAGATGAACTGAAAACAGTTCCATATGGTTATTTTTCAAAAATGGTGTGCTTATAAGAAAATGGAGATTACCAAATAAACCAGACTCAGACAACTGAGCTAGTTTATCAAATTGTTTTCCAATAGTGTATTGTTCTGATATATTGAAAATAGCCCATGAACTCTCCATGAGAGCTCACTTAGGAGTCATTTATTTTCCTCTTTCGAAGCTCTATTCAAATAAGTGTTTGAGTCTAACAACTCAAAATGCATATTTTTTCTTTATGTTTATTGGCCTTAAGATTTTGGCCAGCAGTGTATATCTCCACCTTTAAGAAGTTTACAAAAGTCATCCTGTTGAAATTAGTACTGGACTTTCAACATAAATTGGCAGTAGGTAACGTACCTGAAATATGGACTGAATCCTTACCAAATCCTCATTCAGTCTCATGAATGTTTATTTCTGTCTCACAGGTAATCTAATCGTCATCCTACAAAAGATTATTGGCAAGATTACAGTGAAGGATGAAGATGAACGGCTTGGTTATCAACTTAAACCACTATTAGTGTCATCAGTCCGTGGATATGACACAGGAAAATAAATCTGAATCATTGATGCTGAATTTGCGGCTGATAACATGAGACTGGTCAGAACACATTGGAAATAACTTTAGTTTGAAGAAGTGTCTTCAATAGGGTTCAATTCGCTATTCTTGTTGACAAAATGCTCAGAATAGGTATTAGCTTATTATGTGTAAGAAGTATTATAGATGCAAGAAGGTATATCAAGAAGCATGAAACTGGCAATCTGACTAGAATAACTATCAGCATTACCTCAGATTAAGGCTTTTATTGGCCTTAGGCTTTTCAACTTATAGAGGACCCTTCGTGACAGGACCACTACATGCAATACATTTATAGTCATAGCTTGAAGCCTCCAAATTTGCGTGAGGCCCTGAGCTTCAGCCCGGTAAGCATGTGCCTTAATCCGGAGTTGATTGCCATTATCATCATCTCTTAATATCTATGTTATTGATCTAAACCTCTTTGACCATCCAATCATGTGACAGTTTCTAGCCTTTACTACGTCATTACAGATGTATAGCAGAGAATTTTGTAAAACTGAAATCAAAAACAAGATGCAACCATTTTATAGCAGCCTTAGCTAACAGTTCGGTAATGTAGGAACTGTTAATAATTCTGTAATATTCATAGTCGTGTTATTCACGTTCAACAACATAATGCTTCTGAGGACAAACCATAACCCTCCTTTATCGAACAAATACTGAAGTACATGGGATTAACCTAACTCACTAGCATTATTAACACCATAATAACAGAGATACCAAAGGTAACAATGTATACAAGTTAAAAAAAAGGAAGTAGTAGAATTTCACTTGTTTATACTCCACAACAGTCTCAATGGCTTTAACCTGGATTATGATCAATATGATTGTTATACATCAAGGTAACATAAGAAATAGATGCATAATATCTGTTTAATACTTGTACTTCAGCCACTTCCTCAAAGAACTATTATACCTAACAATCTTCAGCAGCAACACGGAACACCAACAGCACTTACAAGTAACTTCATTAGGGTTCGGCGTTTAAAAAACCATTGAATAAATCGCTGAGTTACTGTATTTTTCAACTGGCACATTCCATTTGCACATCAATCAAACAGTATTCCCTAAATAATGCTTGAGATGACAGTCATGGATGGACAGTAGTTATATATCTACCTGTGGCTTTAATTTATATTTTAGAGCTCATATGTGACTGTACAAAGAGTGTATTGTTTCAAAGTGAATTTTAAGCAGAAACAATTGTTTTTAGATGAATACTGTTTATGCATATTTGCACACATTCAATTTGATTACGTATTTCACTAAAAATTACCACTGAAAATCAGTAATTAAGGTTTCAAAAAATGTTGCATATCCAGTGTAGTGGATGGAATGAATGGCATGCCATGAGAATCAGAAAAGGGTGAAGCAAAGGTTCAAGGATGTAAATCTGGGGAATACACTGAATCCGGTGGAAGTAACATTTCTGGTAAAGACAAATACTTATATGAAGATGAATGAATAGTATAGTATATTCCAACATATAAACTTTTCAATAAATTTTGTAAAACTGACACTTAAAATTTCTATGAAATTTTTTTAAAAATATATAATTCATCAATAGTTGTTTCCTGTGTTTAGAAACTGTTCATTACAGTATGTACAACTGAAGTGTAAAAAAAAAAAAAAAACATTTTATTTAGTTTAACCTTTAAAATTGGTTGAGCATTATATTTTAGCAAATTCGGCATTCAGTTAAAAGGACATTCTTATTATACAAAATTTGTGTGTTTTTCTTATAGCAAAGCCACAAAAGGTATCTGCTCAGCCCACCGAGGGGAATCAAACCCCTGATTTTAGGGTTGTAAATCCGGAGACATACCGCTGTACTAGCGGGGGCTACAAAATTTGACAAGTAAATTTATTTCTAACATAAGTAATGATAAAGTACTTTACACTATACAAAATAAATAATTCTTGTATCAATGTTTGTAAAAGTATGATACTAAACTAAAAACAGTAGTAATTGTTTCTCTAACAAAATTCTCATTTTCCTCATAAAAATAAATATTGTCATATAATGTTACATAACAAGTTTAGAAAATGAAAATGTTATTCTTCTTGGTTCATGGAATAGTTTTTCATCTACATAATCAGTTTTGTTCTCTTCCGTCAGTCTTCTAAGGACCATTTTCTAATTCCTTACGTTGAACACTTGGCCTCCAGTCTGATTTCCTTTGGAAAAATATATTTAGGTTTATATTGTATTTATGAACATATCAGCTATCTTTGATGTAAGTATAATTATTGTATAGTTTAGAATGTAGAAACTTGTACGTTTTGAAACTGATTGAAAGCTGAGAATAATGGCACTATTTTCTTCCATAACTATGGATATAATGTGAGGTTTATTCTCTCATATGTCGATCACTGTATGTATAGTATAATAATTGTGGACCCCATATCTGGCTCAATTTATAGATTATTCTAAGATTAATGTGAGTGTTTACTTCTATATTTACATCGAGATCTAGTATTTCAAGCTTTGTAGAGGTGGAGAGATAGTTGATATTAGGATGGTAGCTGAAGAGCTAGACATGTGTACAGCTGACCATTAAAGAAGTTTTATTAAATTTCTTTGATGTGTTAGCTTATATAATATTACTATACCTAACTATGTTTCAGTAGGTTTGTTTGTTTTTGAAAAAAAAGATGAAATTGAGTGATATTACTGATTTAAATTACCTGTTTTTGTATAACATCAGTCAGAAAACATCTTTACTGATGAAAACCCTCAGCACATAAAAAAATTCAAATTTTATCATTATAGGATATATTAAGACAACGACAATGTGATTATTGCGTACGTTTTCTGCATAAAATTGTTTTTCGAGTGTCTATTAATGCCAGATATCATGCTAAACTATTATTTCTGTATTTATGATGCAACAAATGTTTCTTGTAGTCTCAAATGCAGTAGTTCTACATTGATTATCTAAACAAAAATTAATAATAAAGAATTTCAAGATAGATTTAGTTTAATTTGTACAGTTAGTTATGTATTAGTTATGATTTTGTGGTAAGCAAATTCACCATTTTATGTTAAATAAGCGAAACCAAAACAGTAAAGCTGTCAGTCACTACGTGGCGCTCAAGTCAAGGAAGAGAAACAAAAATAAAATATGGGGTGAACATTCAACTGTTAACAGAATTATATATTACTGGTAGTTAGAACGATCATATCGAACGAAGAACAAGGTAAGGAATGTAAGTTCGTGAACATCGATACACTGTTTAATTGATTAACTATGTGTTGGTGTACATATCTTATTACTTTGATAAACTAATCCAGACGTCGTTAGCGTGGCCTGGAAGTGAACTGTAATCGACAGGATCTGCTAAATGTTATGTGATAGTCAACAGTACGTCTTACAGTTACAACACGTTTGTTACTCTGGTCGCCAATCCATACAACGTAAACATCACCTTATCCGTTCTAACGAGAAATTATCATCTATCAAGTTGAACTGAACTCCCTTTCCATTATTATATAGGTTTATCGTGTTCTGTGAGAAACAGTCAACGCATGGGAGGTATCAAAGCACGTATCTGATTAAGAGTGATCACTCTAGAGACATTTAAGTTTACTATGTGTCTATTATTTACATGCTATAGTTAAGGTAATATTAAAAGATATTAGTGTTTTTTATAATCTGTTGTTCCAGTTGTATGTATAAAATTTACATATATCACGAACAGTAATATTAAAATGACACTTTTCTTTTGGTTTACAAAAAAATGTAAAGTTCTACAACTTACTAGGGGAAACACATCACGTGATGTTGTTTCAGAGGCATATTTATTAGTTTTGGTGGTAAAGCATCTATTAACAAAGGCAGTGCCCGTAGCTGGGACAGCAGTATTGTTTGTTTGTTTTTGAATTTCGCACAAAGCTACTCGAGGGCTATCTGTGCTAGCTGTCCCTAATTTAGCAGTGTTAAGACTAGAGGGAAACCAGCTAGTCATCACAACCCACTCTTGGGCTACTCTTTTACCAACGAATAGTGGGATTGACCGTCACATTATAACTCCCCCACTGCTGAAAGGGTGAGCATGTTTGGCGCGACAGGGATGCAAACCTGAGACCCTCAGATTACGAGTCGCATGCCTTAACATGCTTGGCCATGCTGGGCCTAGGACAGCAGTAAGTCTACATCTTTGCAACACTAAAATCAGGGATTTGATTCCTCTCAGTGGACACAGTAGATAGCCCAGTGTGGCTTTGCTATAAGAAAACACATACACCTCACACACACAAAAGCAGTAGCAGAAGAAATGGAAAGAATTATTTGGTCTGTCTCCATTACATTGTTTGCTCTCATGTGTACCGATAAAAGTTTTGTTCTTCTGTCATAAGAATTTGCATACAAAGGCTACAAGAAGAAGGTGAAGTGACTTATAGTAGCTTGTTCACAGCTGCAACCACTGGGCCAGTGTGTGGCTTACTTATTTGTATTCTCTATATTATGAATGAAGCCGGTAGGAAATGTATTATTTACAGGGGAACAATTAATATGATCTTGATTAACATATACAGAAGTGAAGGTGTAGGGCACATTATTAATTAGGGTGCTGTTGATTGTGTAATAATGCCAAATTAAGCATTTTAATATATTTTGTATTAATGAAGTAATAAGTAATTCCAACAACACATATAGCATTTTAATCTGTATGTGTATAGTGTATCTCTTCATTTAAAAAAGGGTGAGAGTGTGTGTGTGCAAGAAACCACATTTATTAAAGAGGAGATGTGGATGACAAGACTTCAGGAAGTGCTAGTCTAGATTTTTATTACTTTGTTGTGTCTAGGTATCTAAATGTTAAATGAGAATTTCTTTTTCATACAAGTGAAAAGAAAGTGAAACCACAATATAACTAGTTGTAATTTGCTAGAAAAAAGTAGTTTGAAGTTTCTGGATTGGGTCTTCAGTTACATAATTATGAAGCATCTGTTTCTTTTGCCAAGAAAGTGTTCAGTTTAAAACAGTTTGCTGGAAGAAACTTGTTTCTATCTATATTTCAGCTTAGATAACTTCTTTTGTTACAAACAAACTGGATTAACATCCTTGTGCCTACAAACTGATAATTTTGCTTTTTAGTAACAAGTGAAATTTTAATTATAATATTTTTGTCTGCTCATTTGCAATTTTTTTCTTCTAATAATTGGTTAATATTACATTAAAAATTATTAATGGAAAATAGTAAAGGCTGAATGATTTTAGTGTTGCAGTCTTCTCACACAATAAAACTTGAGATTGTAGATTTATACGTAAATTAGATGTCCTGTATATCAATCAGACTGTAAAACTTACTAAATTCTGTAGCAATACTGAAATGAAAGTTAAATATGAAAAACTATTGATCCATGTTTTAGAACTTGTTTCACACTTGACAAATTTATTTTAAGTTGCTTGCATTCATCAGTGGTATGATTCCAGACTATATAATATTACTTTTTATCATGCTAATACTTATGTTGACTTCTTATGTGAAACAAGCCATTTTATTTTGATTTAACTTTATTTTTTACTTTTAAATATTTGCTAGAATATGTTTTTGTAAATAAAAGTTATAGGCAGTGGACCAGTCATTTTTGTAACTATCTATGGTAAACTTAATGATTAATGTTACGAAGTGTTTTCTTTAGTTAAAACTTAGATATTCTTCACAAGTATAAAATGTAAAACATTGCCTGAGGAAGTAACTCAAGTCTTAATTAGTTAGAGCATGCCTGTTTCACTATGATGTAATTTTTGTGTAACTTTATTAATGTGATAAAGAGATCATATCAAAGTAATGAAGTATAAAATTATAGCAGTCTGATGAGCAATACTATAGTAATTACTCAACCATGCAGTTATAGTAAATCTTTACAGCCATAGTTTACTGTAATGTCTCGCATTTAGATACAGGCTATATTTAGATCAACATTATTATATAAGCTTATTTTATTAAATAACTTTTTGGAAAGAGCTGTTTATATTTTTGTTTACATTTCTTTAGCTTATTAGAACTGTTGAACTTAGCAAACAATTTTTAAAAATATTATACGTCAAGCTCATGTTTTGGGAAAGATATAGTTATTATCGTAGTCAGTGTCCTCAAATACCAAAAAAAAAGTGTGTGCATAATAAAATGAGTTAAGTTGATTTTGTGTAAATACATGTCTTTGTCCTTTTTTAAGTAACCAAATACGTCATTGTTTAAGTTCACCAAATTAAAAAAAAATATATTATTGTTTTTATTATTTCATGTTTCCAGTATTAAATAAAGTATTGAAGTAAATACTTTTTATTGTAACAGCTCATTTAAGTTGACTGAAGTTATCAAATTTAACAGAGTTAAACATGCTTCATGAGTATACTGAAGCTCAGAGAATGGTGTATGTCAACTGTAATTTATAATGTATTGTGTGGACATTATGAAATATATACTAATGCAGAAAATTCTGTTTAATTAAATAAACACTGAAAATAAGGTAAAGATTATCTTCTTGTTACTTACTGTCATTCAGTTAAGATTTCAGTTCAGAGCAATTTTTTCCAGTTTGTTCTATTAAGATGACAAACAGTACATCTATATTCATAAAGTAACTGTGCTGATTTAAAGATCAATGGAATATTCATTTTAAATTTTAAATTAACTCTACCAATTAATGATGCTACTTTCATTCTAGAATGACAAAACATTATAATATAAAAACACAGAGGTTTTGTCTAAATATCTTAAAATCTCATAACATTATCCATTTAAATATATGTTTATACTTTTTATTAAATTGACCCTACAGCCGTTTCTGACTGACATTTACATAAGATGCAATGATGCAGTACACAAGCACTTGTTACTTTATCCAAGAACCGAAAACTCGTCTTTACAAAGTGACCTGTATTGGCTATATTTGAGTGAACTGGTATTTTGTAAAATAGTCACAACTGAGTTATTACACATTATATATATATATATACTCTTCAAAAAAAGAAACGCAAAAGGGATATTTTTGTTATTTTAAAGAGAAATATATGTAATAACGTTACAAGCTCAGAGTATGTGATGTTACACGTGTTAAGGCACTGATTGTCAGACCAAAATGACAATAAAAGTTGTGCACTTTGAAAACGGAGGAAAACATCGGATTTTTCGCCAAAACGCATGCGTGTCCAATAAATTTGTTTGAGAGATCTGCAAGTGCAACATGTGCAAAACCCCTATAAAAGTGACGGGTTCTCGGTTTCCATAGCTCAGTGTTAAGCCACCGACACGCAATACAGTTACGCCAAGACTGACTGAAGCACAACGCAACAACGCCATTGGTCGCTTGGAAGCAGGCGAATCTCGATCAGATGTTGCCAGAGCTGTGAATGTCCACCCAAGCACCATGACAAGGCTATGGAATCGTCACCAACAACATGGATCAACTCGTGACCGTCCACGATCTGGCAGACCTCGTGTGACCACGCCCACACAAGATCGCAACATCCGGTTACGTCACCTTCGGTATAGGACCACCACTGCGACGTCTACTGCCTCAACCATACCAGGGCTGCGTAGGATTTCCGATCAGACCGTACACAACCGTCTACGAGATTCTTAGGCCCCATGTGCAACCCATCATGGTGAACACCAACGACGTTTTTCAACATGACAACGCCCTCACACAGCCCGACTCACCACTGTCTTCTTGAGACACCACAACATCAACGTTCTTCCCTGGCCTTCCAGATCACCAGATTTAAACCCCATCGAAGATCTTTGTGACGAGTTGGACTGACGTCTGCGACGGCGACAACCTCAACCGCTGACTCTACCTCAGCTTGCAGCAGCTTTGCAGGCTGAGTGGACAGCCATTCCACAGGATGTGATTCGTCATCTCATCGCTTCCATAGACAAGAGATGCCAAGCAGTTATTGATGCTCACGGGGGGCATACTCGTTATTGACGTTGAATGACGTTAAACTTCACCTAGTGAGCGTGGACTTCGCCTTTGTAGACTTTGGATGTTCAGCAGTGAATGTGCAAAGTTTCACACATGTCATACAGAACTACCCGGAATAAACTTGTTAACAATGTGTCTCATATTTTGCCTTTTGCGTTTCTTTTTTTGAAGAATATATATACATTATTAGAATTTATAAAAAGTTCTTAAATTCAAGTTTTGTTAAAATACAGAACAGTAAATAAAGAAGTAGAGTAAACAATAATATTTTCTATTTTTGAACTTTTTACTCATTTGGGGCTTGACTCAGTAGTGAATATCAAATTTTACAGGAGGATGTGAAACAAAATAATAATCTTTTAGATTTAGCATGTATACATTTCAAAATAACAAAAGGTCATAAATTACTATATCAGTACCTTAGAATTGCATATAATTTATAAAACCAAGTAACTTAGCTCTGTTTGAGCCATAGACGGAATTAAGTGTACATAAATAAGTGCTTCCAAAAATGGAAAGAGGTAGGTTGGGGCACTGAGATCGATTCATTAAATGCAGAAAGCAGAAGAGATGGGAGATTCATGTTCCATATAATAGCTTCTCAATATCAGTAATTTAAATTCCTAACTCATAAGAAACTATAGACTTTGGACATCACAAACTCTAATTTGAGCATATCATATAATCCATAAAAACTGATATTTAGATATTGTTTTTTTCAATATTTACTTTTAAATTAAGAACGTAACTAATGTATAATACTAAAATTTGAATTATAATTTACAATTTGATACCAAACTTATTGACATACATTTATAAAATAGTTTTTCAATAGCATTTTAAATGTGTCTATAAAAACATGACATAGCCTTTGGGCCATGATCTTAGGAAGACCTGAAGAGATGGAACACAGGGATTAATCATTTGATGATATTGGGGTGGGAGAGTATCTGACCTCAATATCCAATTATCTTTTAACTGAACGGTAGGATTCTGTGTTCATTTTTTGCGCTCCAATTTTGGTTTCTGTACTCACACTGCTGTTAGAAATATCTGTGAGATACTATATTCATGTATCAGCCTTCCTACGAGATACCATGTTGATAGATCTTATTTTAAGCAAGGTATTAATTTGAGATCTCCGCCTTTATATGATGTATTATGTTAGTACGTGTGGCTTCATGTGAAGTACTACGTTTCATGGTTCGAAATATAATGACTGAATACACTTGTTTAAAGAATTATTTGTTGCTTAAGCATGAGAATACATTTATAGTTATACCTGTAACCCATTATCCATAGCTTATTTAATAATAATATGTATTTTAATGGTCTTGAAACACGTGATTCTTATTTATTTACTTTTTGTAATGATCGTGCAGCGTTCTTTGTTGTTTCTACAACTGGAAAGAAAAAACTCGGGAATGTTTTGAAAAACCGTGTTTTACACAAACAGCTTGGTGCTGAAAAGACAACCACTAATGAATTGGATATTTTAGAGGCTGTGTCATTAATCCCTGAATATGAGAAGAAGGCCCCGACAAAGAACGTTAAGAAGACAGAAACTAGTATACTAATAAAGCAAAAAGAGACCGAACGAACAAACCTGGAGACGATAAATGAAAACTACCTAGAAGAAAGGAATACCAGAACGGAGGAAAACATGTACGGGTCTGCCTCAGGTTCTGGTGAAAATAGACCAAAGAAACATGTTACAATAATCACGAATGATGAGAAACCTAAAGAGACATTAAAATCTGATTCATCGATAAGGGTTCGTATACGTTTAAAGATCTTGTTTCTTATAGTACTCAGTATTTACAACATAAGTATATATATCCATTAATATCAAGGATATGAGCTTAAAATTAAACTTTCATTTATACGTACTCATATATATTGCGCGGAACAATTAAAATATAATGGAATTAATAGTACATTTTTAATGTCAGTGCAAAATCACCGTTATAAAATAATTGTGATCATTCTCTTATTTTATGGATATGAAGGTCCGGCATCTGATTATCCTTACTTTGGTTCGAAATTCGAAAATATAATGGAATTAATAGTACATTTTTAATGTCAGTGCAAAATCACCGTTATAAAATAATTGTGATCATTCTCTTATTTTATGGATATGAAGGTCTGGCATCTGATTATCCTTACTTTGGTTCGAAATTCAATTAACTTCTCATTCATCTTATGATTATAATTAATATTTGGTACAAGTAAATTTACATTTTTACAGTTAAAAACATTTCATTTTAATATAAAATATACTGCGTCAAACACCATGTGCAATATCAAACAGATGTTGCATGTTTAAAGTCAGTGTTTTTAATACCGTAGGTTATCCCCAACTACTGAGAAAGATGCGTTCAGAGAATCTTTAATGTTCAGAGTCGTTTGAATACATGCGGTTTTTCTACTAAAAGAGGCCTGTACGTGTTCGATACTATTGAGGTCTGATAAGTCTGTATGCTAGTTAAACTGGTGAATCACCTCTTCTTCAGTTTTAGTACATGTTGGAAGACAATTGCCATCCATTACACTGAAGCTAGAACCAAATGTAACAGTATAAGATAGTGTAAGAAGTACGCATTACCTTTACTAATGTCCATAGCATTAATAACATCTGGAAAACATAAAGATCAGAATGACCTTTCGTAATTTTTCATTCACATACATACTACCACTACTGATAATAAAAACGAACTATTTTGTGTATTAGTGGCACCATAATATATCATTTCGGCTCATATTGCCCAGCTTCTTTCGTTTTTTAACCGTATGTACACTGAAATGACGTCATGTTGGAGCTTTGAACATGTGATTCAGATTTTAATCAGGTTACCCATAATCGCAATGAATCAGTATATAACAGTAACCTGATTAAAATGTGGAGTGGTATCTTCTTAGTCAAGTACCAGAGTATTTGTGTTATTTTGTTGCAAGTGGTTTTACTATATCTTGTTAATGAGGGTCTACTATATCTTGTTAATGACGCTTTGAGACATTCTACAACAGTTTGTTCTTTTACTGTCAGCCAACTTTCAATGATTTGATAGACATTTAGTGAAATATCCAGTTCTCTTCTTTTGGACTTTACTAAGTTATTGAATATTTTAAAGCACTATAAAGTGCGTGATTTATTCCAAAGTTGCAAAAAAATAAGACAGTTTGAAAACTATTTCTCTCTGTAACGTGAAGTAAATAACCAGTCATTTGCAGTTCAGATCACATAACTTTTCATGCTAAATTTAGCTAACAATAAATTGAGTAGAACACTTGACATTTAATTATAACCGTACTTTCATTTTGTCTAGGGAATAATATAAATGGAAAACAGTATTTAAGTTATTGTCTGCTGTATATTATTTTTTATTCACTACATGAAATAATGTTTGAGATAGTTTTCCTTGTTTCGAGAAAACATTTATGAAACTAATTTCATAATTTATAATTTTCATAAAAAACATTTATTTGGTTTTACGCATGTAAAATAATTGCTCAATTTATGAGGGTTGCGCCACTAAACATAATTATATTCTACATCTTCAAAGGAACACCAGCATCAAAACAAAAGCTGTCGAAGAATATATCCAGCGACCTCTGTTTCATAGACTTGTGAAAAATTATGATGAAATTATTATCGTTAAACCTAACAGTAAACAAGGACATCATAAGAGAAACGTTGTTTTTCTTATTGAAAACTCTGACAACCAAGACAAGTTTTTCATTGCTCAAGCTCGGAAACCAACTTGACGTATCAGTTAAAGCATTACAAAAGTAAACATGATATTTTATTAGAGATGAAACTAAACGGGATAATCTTGTTAAATCTGCTGATTCCTTACACAAATCTGACGTTACAAGGACTCTGAAATAAACACCTGGAAAGGAGTTAGAACGTCGTGAATGTGAATACACAATGGTTATTAGAAAATAAAATAAATAACTTAATCTTATTTTTCTTCAAAACTGCGAAACAGAATCAGTAAACGAACTAAAAAAACCGCCAATGTTAATAAGTTGTCTCCAGAGTTAAGAGAAATCAAGATGGCTTTGATGTCCACACTATACAGTTACAAAATGTGATTGATACTTACAAAATTGCACAAAATTTTAAATTCAGTATCACTGATATTATTAGTTTAGCAGAAACTTACATAGTAATTTAGCTATTTACGTTTATGTACAAGCAAATTAAATATAAACTTTCAAAGCATAAAGTTTTAAAATTTTATCAGAACTATTATTTAAATTTAAGAGACTGAGGCTTTAGTTCAACAATGCACAAGCGTTTACTCATATTTTTTTACGATTTCTTTTCAGTATTTACTTATTACGACGTATAATGTTAAAACGTGTATAAAATATTAAACCAAAAGTAATGAAATGATTGTTTACATATTTTTCGTCCATTTAAATGTAACAGCTATTATACATTAAATGCTCATTTCAGTACTAATTGTGTGTTTGTTTATATTGTTTGTAATATAGCTCTAAGTATATTGACTGTCACAATATACGTCCAGCAATTCACAGTTGTTACACTAAGATTTACATGCGACATTTTTTACTGAAACGCAGGATCTACACGAGCTTCTTCAATTTCAACATTTAATGTGTTTGACATCGTTGATTACTAAGCTTAAGCCACGTATTGGTTCTTCAATTATTACGTTGTTATCAGCTTGTGACATTTATAATTTTCTTGTGCTTTGTCTACATGTTGAACTACGTATTAATTATACAACATTTTCAGTAGAATTGTTGTGATATGCCTATGGCATATTCTACTCTTATCTTACAGTGTATTTTTATTGTTTTCAAATGGTACTCTGTGATTAACGTGTAGCACTGTCGAGATATAATTTACATGCACCATTTTCGGTTATTAAAGTATTATTGACATGTGTCATCTTTCAGAGTGACGTGTAGCTAATAGAGATTGCGCCACACTGATTGTTACAATTTATGCCTGAGCTCAATAAACTAAAAGTTGAAATACATTTTTACTTCGTGTCCATTAGTTGTGCTAGAACTATGAATAAAGATAATTTAACTGACTATCAACCATGGTTGAATAGTTCACGTGTTTCTCGTGCACGTACAGCGGGTCCTCTGCATAAACAACTAGATTCTTTCCATCATCTGATAGCATGGAGACATGTAATGATTTCTAGAAAATGGCGCCAGTCTTCTATTGGGAATTCGTGTTTTCAAAATTAAGGGCTTCCGTTAGATAATTGTAGATTGGGCGCATCTAGAAAGTCGATAAAAGTGCAAACAGGCAACTATGCTTTCAATCTGTTCTTGTAGAACTACATACAACTTGATGCAGCATTTTACAATTGGGAAACTTTCTTGGAGTGTAAGTTAATAATCAACTACAACTTTCTGCACTCTTATAATCAGTTTTACAATCATCAAATTCAATTCACGTACTCTGCCTGTAACTTGGTTGTTGTTCTAGTGGATGGAGTCGAAGATATTCTCTTTTTCGTAGTTGTTTGCTTTTAATTAATTCGTCCTGACAGAAAATGTAGGACAAAAGTTTAATACAATTCATCACACGATAAAATAAATCTTTTATTAGTTTAAGATAGAAATGTTAACACTAAACCTTCCTTTCACTTTTAAATCCGATGCAGAATATCCACAATTACGAAATATTCAGATGTTTACTCTCCTAAACTTCATTTTTTAAAAAACCAATTTCCAACCGATAGCAATACTGATGCATAGTTGCAGAATAATTCTAATATTTTAACTATCAAAGACTCCCATCGTGCTATTAAACAGAGGAGGATAGATTCAGAAAATCAGATACTTCATTATAAAGTGGTTATTTCTAATAATTTTTGTATTTTATTAAATATTAATTTCACTATTTTTAAGGGAATTGTTAGAAATATTAGACAAATCTAATAACTGTAAAAGAGGGAGCTATTTTATTGACTTTTCAATGTCAGGTGATAAATAATTTTTTTGTTTGAATTTCGCTTTAAGCTATACGAGGACTAATTCCGCTAGCCGTCCTTAATACAGCAGTTTAAGACCCACCGACAACTGTAGGGCTACTATTTTAAGAATGAATAGTGGGATTTACCATGACTTTATAACGCCCCCTACGGAGACTTGTACAATTATCAAAATTAAATTCCATAAAGCTTCTTTATTTTGTATTCTATATGATTATTTTATTTAAGATTTTATATTGCACGTCTAATAATATCAAAGACTATTAACTAAAAAATAATAAGTTTTAGATATTTCAAGTTTTAATTTATTCTAATACTCGAGTCATCATTCAAAAGTATCATCTAAACTTTTAAGTACGTGTTATAAATGTATCCAGGTATTTATGTAAACTATACAATATATTGTAAAAAAATCATTTTTCAGAGTGAATAAAACGAATCAAACAACAAGAAATTAGAAATGAATTTTTTTACATTTTATTTTTCCAGTAAACACAAAATCAAAGCTAACAGAATGTTCTCGCGCTTTCGTAAAGTGCATTTTTTAGTTGACTAATACAAAACCAGAGTTCGATTATTTAATCTATCGTTTCTTTCTTCACTGAGAGAGCGCGTCCTGGTGTTAGCGTACCTGGAGGGTTTATTATTCGCGTCCCGCTGTCACAAAATTTCTATCACACTTTAAGAAAATGTATCCGCTAAAGAGAGGACAGTAAAATTCTAATATCTGTCAAACAGTTGGCAATGAATACTTTTTTCTAGCTGTCTTTCCTCTAGTTCAAAATAAAAGACTGCTGAGCTCACAAGGTCCTTACTTAGCTTTACGCTAAAATTCTGAAACAAACTAGAATACCTTCACTACATTCTTTCACGTGCCTTCAAACACACACCTAAGATTATTTATCATATTTTTCGTGATGACATCTTTGGTTGATGAAACAAAATACACTTCACTGTAACCTTGGCTTTACAAAAAGAAACTTTCGGGCCCGGCATGGCCAAGCGCGTTAAGGCGTGCGACTCGTAATCTGAGGGTCACGGGTTCGCATCCCCGTTGCGCCAAACATGCTCGCCCTCCCAGCCGTGGGGGCGTTATAATGTGACGGTCAATCCCACTATTCGATGGTAAAAGAGTAGCCCAAGAGTTGGCGGTGGGTGGTGATGACTAGCTGCCTTCCCTCTAGTCTTACACTGCTAAATTAGGGACGGCTAGCACAGATAGCCCTCGAGTAGCTTTGTGCAAAATTCCAAAACAAACAAACAAACAAAGCACCTTTTTCTTTAGCTAAATTATGAGTTATAATTAAGGAGTTTCTTTGAGGAATTATGAACATGATAATCCATGTTAAAAGCTGTGCCTAACAATCGATTCTGCACATTAAGCTTTACTCTAACTGTAACTAACATAGAAATATACGTAAATAACAATAAGTATCTATTTCCCTTAACTTCTTCAGCACCTTTATTTTGTACAATGTGTAACCAAAGTCCATCGTTTTTTTGTTATCTGATCTCTAGAACATGGCGTGTATAACATTCAACTTGTTACGTAGTATTCTTTATCTTTGACGAGTCTTCTCTTTATTCCGTTACTTACGTTACGTATTACTAATTCAAATAAGTAAAAATATAAATTTGAAAATAGAAGCTAAATAAATGTTGATACGTATTAAATTTATGATATTCTTTTTTAACAGAAATATACATTAATACAAAAATTACATTTTATGAAAACGGTTACCACTAGTAGTACAAATGATGGATTATATACAACAGTTTTACAAACTTACTGACGTTAATACTGTCACTCCTCCTTAAGCTAGTTAGTTTGATAGGCTGCACATTCTTATAAGCTGACTTTTTCCGCCGAAATTGATTTACTAAAGTTGAACGGTTTGTAAAGTTAAAAATCTATAAATGTTGCTAGTTAAATTGTGTAGTCTTCCGATTAGTTAGAGCTAATCAGAGTTGTATCTTTTGAGGCCTATAGCACTCTAACTGTAGGTGACTATCAATATTCTTCTTGTATTACTGTTTCACGGTTTTTATATGAATCACGCGAGTCATTCGAAGTTTCAAGAATGTTCAAGCACGTTTTTATAAGATATGTTGTTGATTACTACTTTTAAGAAACTTCTACAAATTTCTAGAAGTGGGACTTGCACAATACACATCCAACAATATACGTCACAGGAAAAAATAAAGCTACGGAAGCAAGCGTATTTAACCATAATAAACTCACGCTATGGAAAAACCAGTACTTTGTGCGATTTGATTCTGAGTAGAAAAAATGCAAATACTAATGAAATTAAAGTATTTCTGCTTTTAAAATTTGGTCGTTCCAACTATTTTATGATTGGTCGTGTTAAAATGGTTTCAAAATACAGACGAAGTTTCTACTTCTGCTAACATTACGACCAAAAATAAATAAGATCATAGATGTTCTTCAAGAATGACTCTACTGACAAAATTTTATCAACATATAATTTTATGTGTATGTTTTCCTTCTATCTAATGCAAAGTCGATTTTCAACTAAGTGAAATGGAGGCATACTGTTAGAATTCCATTACTATTTGTCTTTCCTTCAAGCCTTCATTTAAGTCATGTTGTCTGATTCTTTTATATATTGTTAATCATTTCATTTGTTATTCTTATAATCTATTGTAACAGTTATTTGGTGTTTTTTTGAAACAAAACTAATCTTATCATCCATTACACAGATATTTGTTTGTTGAACGTGTTTTATAAAGCAAGAGATGTAAGACCTATGGGTATCTCAAACAATGTTACCGTTTCCGGAAGTGTCCATATTCGTATGTTTGAGTCACGTATATATTTGTATGGCTCTTATAATTGTGGTAAACTTTATAGACACAGCTCATAAAACTCCCACAGATAAAGTATTTGTATATCTTTGTAAAAGAGATGCGATCTGACAGACACCTAGAGATTTCTGAAAGAAAACAGTAGCGTGGGTTTTGTAATGCGCCTTGTTTTCTATTGAAAAGACGAATATCTACTTTTAAAATTTCGTGAATCTTTTACTTTGCTTTGTGTTTTCAGCCTTTTACAGGGTTTTTTCCTTTTCTCTAATAGTCTGATTAAGTTTTCTCTTACATATCGTCCAATTAAATTTAAATCAGTTTTTTCTTTACTGATAAAATTTATTTTTACAACTTTTATCACCAAAGTATAAGTTTCTATAAATATATCTCTTTTTGCTGTAGTGTTCATTCGAATTTTGTCTCTATCATCTCACTGGCAAGGTCTCGAATGCATTTTTTTCCTTTCACCGAAAAATACTAACATCTGTACAGTTTATCAAATTACATGTTTTGTCTGTATTGAGGGTAAAAACCTACTAGATATACTCAGTTCTGTATTGATGAATTTACTGTTTCTTACATCTGACCCGATTTATGTTTCTGATGGTAAATAATAATGATAAATTAAAATAACGATGATTTTAAAAATAAAGTGTAGTTATTTCTCGAGGCCGTTAATAGAGTAGTGTCGCATATTTTATTGCATACATTATTAGTAACACATGGGCAATTTAATTTGTTTCATACAAGATTTATGAAATTATTGCAAATGTCTCAAGACAGTAAAATTTTTCCGACGACTTTATTAGGAAATGGCAAAACTTTATAATAAACTTTTATTTTCTAAAAAGCGAGTTCTCTATCAAAACCCTGGGGAGTATTCCGTGATGTGTTTCTTAGTTAACTAACTGCTACATTTCACTCTATCTTTTAGTGAAAAATCTAGTTTAAGCGGAAGATGGTCATAAGGATCCAAAGGACTATGAAGACCTTTATAGAAGAATATAAGGGTATGAAATATTTTTATTTCTTGAAATCCATATGTCACTGTGTTGTGGAGTAGAGAGTGTATAGTACTTCTCGTGATTTATGGCATACGCACGTTTTAATGACGTCACGACAGTACAAATTGCAACGTGAAAGCTTCTCTTATGTGACGTCATTTTAGTGTGTAATTATTACCTGACAAGTAACTCTACTGCACCGTGGTGCGAGTGGTTAAAAGAGATGAGTCCTCCAGGTTGTCTTCGTTTTCTTTTCGGGGATATAGCATACTTCAAATAAAATCAAGTTTCCGATTGTGGTTGAGTCGTGGAGGACCTAAAGATTTCACAACTGAGAATTTCAAATTGGTAAAACGAAAATATGATCAAGCAAACCAGTTCTGTGATGGTTTTAAGAATTGTCTTAATTTGTTAATTCAGTTCTTTATTTGAAACTATATCATCAGTTAATAGTCTATAACTGAAAATTTCAATTTGTCAAGCATTCTGAAAGTATGTTAAACGGTCATAATTTCGGCCCCAAAACCACAATCTAGGTAAGAAACAAATCTACAATATAAAGAAGTTCACCACTACTGTCTTAGTGGTTAGCTTATCTGTAAACATGAAGGTCCCTTATTCGTGTTCGGTTGCCGCAAAAATCGTGCTTCAAACTTTAGGGCCGTCACATCGAAATAATGAATCAGAATAGCCCAAGATTAATTGGCAAGTGTTATCCAATTCTAATATGTGTTAAAAATTAGGAAAGACCAGCGAAAATAGCGCTTTGTAGCTTTGCTCGAATATTCTTAACAAACTATACGAAGTGAGACTAAATGTATTAATTTTATACATATCATAAGTTACCTTACGAGTATGAATTAAGCTCAATCTATTTGCATATTACTGCAGATTGTTGTAACTTTATGGGAAACATATTCTGATTCAATATGATATCTGAAGTTTACTTTTTAAAAGTTACCATTTCGAGAATAACATTCAGTATCAGTACTGCTGATGGGGGAAATAACGTAGTATATGGTTTCATTCGAATTTTAGCATAAAAAGCAACTATTTTTTATCTGCACATTTTGTTTTTCATATTTTAACTGTTTTAAAGAAGGCACATGCCAGTAGTTACATAGTAAACCTGAGCTTTGTGTGGAATTTTACTCGTTTAGGTTGTGGCGACTCTCGATTTTTGCCTTGCTATGGTTGTTAACGTTCTAGTTATTACTGTGTGTTTTCTTCTTTACGTGCATTATTTTCATTTTTCTATAATCGACATCTCGGGAAACAGATGTAGATTCCAGTTGTTCTGTGTTACACAGTTGACATATCAACTTTAGACGATACGTTAAAAACCCTGATGTCTGTCATGCCCCATCTTTTTCTCGCATGCTGTATACTGCAGTATATTTAGAATCTGAGAACGGAGAAAATTAAAGTAATTTTATTTTCTAAATACGTTATTCACACGTGTGTAGAATTTAACATTGAACAATTCTGTATATATTATGCTTTAATTAAGATAATTTTGAATCTGTCAAGGATTGTTGCGTGTAAGTACAGTGAGATACCTTGATCCAGTGACCAAAACACTCTTAACTTAAAACCTTTGGAGGATTTTTGTGTAGGCTATGAATAAATATACGAAATACAGAAGTACAAATTTCAAGTGTAGTTGATCTCTCAATAATATATACAAATAGAGAAAACAGGACTTAAATATTATCATGAGAAAACTGTTTGAATTGTCTAAGTTAACCGAGAATTTGGAAAAGGATATAATCTGCATTTTGTAAAATACAGTATTACAAATCATGTACTTTCATTTGTCAGTAAGGCAATGGCGACTGTTAACTTAATTAATTAATGTAATTAAGAATAAAATATTGGAACAGCCAGGTAATGTTCATGAAAACACATCTATGATTTAAGTGTTAAATATTACAAGTAGAAATAACCAATTCGTCTTAGAACGAGAATATCATGTTTATTAATTATACCTACTAATTTATTTTATATTTACTCTTTTTTTATTGTGTCAAAGCTGGGATATTTTTGAAATAATGAAACCAATTTAGGCGAGGAATTCATTGACTGTGAAGAATTTTGTAGAGTTTTTTTTTATATTGTCTGGAGAAGGTTTCTGATCTATGTATATATTGCGTTTGTAATTAATTAATCGCAAAGCTACAAAATTCGGTATTTGTTCTCAGCCCACCATGAATATCAAACCCCGCTCACTAGAATTGTAAATTCCGAATGCATACCGCTGTGCCACGTAGGAGTCTATTAGAGTTACCCAATTTTTATAACTTATTTATTTCATCTTCAACTTTAGTTAAACTTTAAAAATAATCAAAACCACAGTGCAGTGACACATTGTTAATTGCAAAATTAGTTCTCTAAGTCATGTGTTTTTTGAATTTCAATTTTTAAAACAATATTTTAAATAATTAAACATGTAAATTTATAAATTACTGATTAATTTATGTGTGGCTATATACATATAACAACTCATTTTTCCTTGGTCTGCAATATTAAAAGTAACTACTAAGTTGAAACACTGTTTTGATCTATTGCAATGGCGGTGACGAAAGCAATTTTAATTGCGAAAACTACCTTCGACTAATAAAATCAGTTATGTTATATTCTTGTTATGTAGTCTAGCAAGGTGTATCCTTAGGAATACCTAGCTGAAACCCTCTTATATACTATATAGCTCTAGTTATTACATAACAAAATACTTATGTTATAAAACTGTGTTTAGGTGATTATTTTAATTAGTTAAATGTGTTGTTAAAGCTAGTAAATAGGAGTTAAAGATACTAGTTGGTTTACTTCTATATAGTTTATAAAGATGTGTATAGGTTGAATAAGCGGTTTGATTCTTGCTTTGTAGTTTCAAAAAGTGAATAACGGTTGAAGAAACTAGTTGAGTTCCTGTTCAATGGTCTTTTAAAGTATGTAACTTAGGGACTAAATAAATTAACTAAATTTCCTTAAGTGGCATAGGTCAAATTTTATACTTTATTATCAATGTTTAATATTAAAATGTGTTATAAATGTAAGAAATATCGTACTTATACAATTAAAAATTTTAAGATATTAAATCAAGACATCGTTAAGCTTAAAGAATTATACATTTGTCTATTATTAATAACTTACATTTTCAGTTTTCTCTCTGTTTTACGCAATCGATACAGTAAGTAAATCAGTTTTAAGTACGACTCTCTCTTTTAAGATCCGACTGAAGTGGTTCTCAAGCACCATTCCTCTTGGCTTCAAAACCTGCAGTTGTAAGATATCCTTGATAGATGGTAGAGGTAGCTCTCATTTCGATGTTTTATTGCTCTGTAGAAATATACATGTCATCTTCCAGTTCTTGATATTTAAAGTATGTGGAACACAGAAATTAATCTGGCCTCAATACCTGACTATCTTTTAATTGAATAGTAGGGTTAGGTGTTCAATTGTAGTACTCCCACATTTCAAAATGCTAAGTGTGTTCAGTGCCCCTTTGGAAGTTCAAAAGTCAGTACATTTAATTAACCTTGCGAATAATACCAAAATAGGTTTTCAGTCATAGCTAACACTACTTACCGAAATTCTATATAATGATTAAACAGGTTTTTCCTCATAGTTGCTACTACTTACTAAATTTTTGTGTGATGATTTTTCAAGTATTTCTCGTATCTGAATAAAATGATAGAAAATACATTGCTTTAGATTTAACATATAAGAAACTAAAATAAAAAAAAGTTTTTTGTTTCTCATTTTGTTGAACGGCAGTGTTATTTATATTACTTACCTAAATGCTTCAGTAAAGTTTGGTTTGTGTGCCCAAACTGCTGTTAAAAATATCTTCCTTCATTTGAGTTACTATATTCATGTATCTTCTTTCATACGAGATATTATGTTGATACACCTAATTTCAAGCGAGATATTAATTTAAGGCCTCCGACTTTGTATGAGGTATTATGTTGACACATCCGCCTTCATATGAGATACTACATTTGATGGTGTGGAATAATGAAACATCATGACTGAATACACTTGGCTAGTAGAATTGAATGGAGGGAGTTGTATTTGTGACAAGAATGTGTGGCACTATTATTGGTGGAGGGTTTTCGTCTGGTAATTTGCATGAAAGACTCATTGCAATGAATTATTTCCAATGGAGGAGCGGTAGGACACTTGTGGTATGCGCAAAAAAACATTTTTGCTTATGGAGGGCAGCACTGAATGAGTATAGCTATTTAAGTGAAAGGTAATATACGGAAAAAATTCATTGCAATGAATAAAATATGTATACATTTGCAATATGTAATAATGAAGTCATTTTGCGAATAAAATCAATAAACTGGTAATTTTCAGTTTGAGCTAATAAATTTCTCATTTCTACTAACATGTTTACAACTCTGCTATTTTTTTCTTCTACCCAAGAAGGAAGTGAAATACTGTCAAAGTTGGAAGTATTATGCAGAAAGTGTAAAGACATCTTGGTCCACATTTCAGTAGCCAGTGTATGAGATTTACTTAACCCTTGTTTGAAAATTCAGCAGGATAACAATCCATAACTTGGTTTCCTCTGTATGAAATTATTTGAAAGAAAAGGAAAGAATTGTGTTTGTGTGTTTTCTTATAGCAAAGCCACATCGGGGTACTTGCTGAGCACACCGAGGGGAATCGAACCCCTGATTTCAGCGTTGTATATATCCGTAGACATACCGCTGTACTAGCGGAGGGCGAAGGAAAGAAATTGGGATGTAAAATTTACAAAGTGATCAGCTTAATGTCATATACTTTTTTAGTTGGAAAGTTTTTAAAAACTAATGAACGTAAAACAAAAAATAAACAAAATACCAGCATACAAAAAAACAGTTAACTGATTATTGAAGTAATATACTTAAAGTAATACCCGCTTATTAATTAGTGTTTTGTTCCAGAAATGATCTTTTTATCTCTAATATTTTACTACTTAGTACAAATTTATATTTAAATCACTATATCATTTTTTTGCAACTTTTCACAAAATGTTAAGTGCTTATTCTTTGGATTCAGTCTTCTGAACAACTCACATACAGAACCCCAAACCAAAGAGTGTCTACCATATAGAATTTAACACACTTTTCTTTAAGTTTTAAATGTAGAAAAAGCTCCTGGTGTACATATTACATTAAAACTTACCCTTGGCCAATCTGTTTTATCATAGTATATTTTTATAGGAATCGCCCATTGAAACAATACTTTTTAACTTTTTCATGATTTTTTCATTTGCTATTTTCTTTTTCTTTGACAAAATATCATAATATAACAATTAGCATGCCATGCAAATATGCGTTTGCCAACAAATATTACTTTTAATAATTGCTGTAAAGAACATTCGACATTGCACTATTAAATTTATGACCAAAGTTGAATCTACTTAAACAAAAGATCAATGTTATGTTTCACAGGCAAAAAGATTCATTATGAAAAACGCTCATTAATCAGGACCGTATACACATTTACAATTATTTAACATGTTTCGTGTTTTACAAGTATAATAATTTGTTGTAATTTTCTATCATTTATTACATGTTGTATAAGTAATTATTACTTAGCATTTTCAATTCCTTATGTAACTTTCCGCAGCAGACTTTTAGTAAAAATTAGGTATGTTTTCTATATAAATTATCATAAATAAATACTTTTTGTTTTTTTTAACAGGAGACAAGAGAAGTTGCCACGACTTACTATGAATATAACTCGCATTACTGAACGTAACATAGATGAGATGATACTGTCAACAAGTTTAATGTCCGAAATTTTCAACTTTGTGATAACTGCTGTATATATTTTAAATTAGTTGGTTTTAGAGTTATTCTGTTCCAATTCTTCCTCATCACTACAAGTCATCCTCTACGATAAGGTGCTAAATGTTGGTCAAGTACCATCTTTACTACGATTATTTTAAAATTATGTTTATGTTTAACTAACAGATGTTTGTATAATAACTAGCAGGTGCTCGTTGAAACAATTCAACTGTTGCGCAGTTGGTAAAAATGTTTTGGTTTTCAAGCAATGGGTGCATGCAGCACAATATAGAGCGCCCAAGTTCGCTAAGTAGTTGTGTAGATTTTCCAGCTGGATTCCGCTGTTTCTGGTCATTTTACTGAGCGCAAGAAGAGGCCTCTACCGAGGTGAGCATTTTTTGACAGTTGTCGTTTCTATACGAAGTTTCAAAGGGATTTTATTCAATGCAATTTATTCGACATGATACAATAAAATAATGCATGAATAGAATACCAACATGAAAAAATTACATCTTTAAACTGTTACTTTCATTTGGTCGACAAAATAAGTCCTCTTTTTCTGTTGTTATTTCTTTCTTTTTTTCATAAAATTTCCTCATAAAACAAAACATTTTTAATAAGATATATTTTTCTCGGATTGACTGCCTCCCAGTGAAACAGGATAAGTCTTCACATTGACAATGCTAAAAATCAGTGGACACAGCATATAGCGTGATGTGGGTATGCTATAAGATCTTTGATTGCTTATATTTGTTTTGCGTTTGAAACTGGTTCTATGGCAGATCGTAAACGCGGCAGGATAATTCTGTTACAAAATAAGAACTTTTCTTAATCAAGTACGTAGTTCTTTCATAATCTGAAATATTTAAAACATTTAATTATAAAAAGTCGCGCAACCGTAACAACGCAACATGGGCCAAAGATTGATTGATTTCAACGGTGCACATCTTTAACAGCTCTAGCGGCACGAGTTAACAAACATAACGACCTTGCGCGGCTTTTGCAACACTTCGTGACCTTCCAGTAGTCCTCACATAATTAACCTCATTTAATCACAATAACAATATTGTTTTCCAGCACTGCATTAGCAGGTCTGGTTACTTATAGAAAGCAGTTAAACTCAATGAACCCAAATATTCTTGTTTTAATTATATTATCTATTTCTGTCAAGCAACTATTGTTAGTTTCTTCATACACCCTCAAGTCCTTCCTGCATATCCTAAAAATAATTGTTGAACATTTACTTGTCTGATTTAATGGCTCCTCTGCAGCCTAGGTAATGACATGTGTTTGGATTCTATCACTAAAGCTGTTGTCACTTTTAAGATCTATTTACTTTGGTTGAACGTAAGAATTCTTATATTTTTCATCTCATGTGCTTCACTACAATGCTTCCAATCTCAGTACCATTCTTGTATTTTAGTTCAACACATGGCTCGGCATGTTAGGGAGTTCGATTCGCAATTTGAAGGTTGCGGGTTCGAATCCCCGTTTACTGAACATGCTCACCTTTTCAGTCGTTGAGGTGATATAGTGTGATGGTCAATTCCACTATTCACTATTAAAAGAGTAGCCCAAGAGTTGACGGTGGAGGGTGATAACTAGCTTCCTTCTCTCTAGTCTTCCACTGCTACATTAGGAACAGCTAGCAAAGATAGCCCACTTGTTACTTTGCGCGAATTTCACAACAACTTACAACGCTAAAAACCGGGTTTCGATACCCGTGGTGGGCAGAGCACAGATAGTCCATGGTGTAGTTTTGTGCTTAATTCAAAACAACAACAAACAACAACCAGTCTAAATATACTATTACTAAGTTTTCAATTTATAAACATATTCTTGCGTCTATAACTTGGATTCGTAGAGAAAGCGGACTGTCTAACTATTTGAATGATGGTTAATTGTGGATTTAGACCTTTGATAGGATAGAGTTCTTTGATCCAATGCTAACTTAGCATGTTTGTTACCACAAAATAGCTAAAATCAGCATCAAACGGGCCATCATTACAAGTGGTGTTCGAATCATTTTGTCCCCCTCTACCCCAGTGGCTCAACAAAAAATTAGCAGACTAACAGTGCTAAAAATCGAATTTCAATGTCGATTGTGCAGTTGCACGCTAAACAACCGACCGATCAGCCAATTGAATCATTTTGTAAATACGAAGTTGCCGTTGTGACTTCTTTTTTGTCTTTCTGTAACTCGGTTGTCGTGTGTTCTTTGCTGCATTTTTACAATTCGATTCCGAACAAACAGTAGGCCAGTGTAAGCCCCATATCGAAAAGAATTTTGCATTTTTACATAACATATAGGATTTTCTAATATACACAAAGTTAAAATGAAGTTAGTTAGCCATTCTTTGTAAATTTGAAGAAAGAGTACCGGAACGTAAACATTCCATATTATTATGAACAATACTGGTATATGACGGAGGCTAAGAAGAGTTATGTGAGTTAATTATAAAGTAAATACGTAAAGCGCCATATAGTTTAATAGTGGTTAAATGCATAATAGCTTACGCATGCGTACTAATAATGGTTTACTCATGCTAAAATTACCAGCCTTAAACAATTACTTTTAAAGTAGTTAAATGAACTCAAATGTTACACAGGTAAATTGATAGCGATATAAAATTATATAATCAGGACTCTATCGTACATATGGCTTGATAATTTTATGAAGTTTTAATGAATAGCCGTGTTTTTCAAGGGTTTTCTAAATGTCATTGTGTTTGAATGTTTTTCAGGGGGTGTGTGATCAGTCGTCAGGTGCTTACTCACCAACCTCTTCACTTCGTCATCCAAACTTTTTAATTTGACTTGTAAGTGGGGTAACGAAAACGGCGTCAAATCTTTTGAATTTTCACATAGATTTCGATGACTAAGGTACACCTTTCAACCCTAGTAGCCAACAGCAGTCGATTTAGCAGATTGTCATATTTTAAAAGCTTCATAGCTCTCGAATTTTGCCGGTTACAGTAGCGATATCTGTGGAGAGTTTAGGAAAGATGTTTTGCCACATTGATCAAATTCGACCCTCATAAAATAAGAAAATATCTTTGTATGTCCGAGGTTATCAACAGACTCAAACCAGTGTGACAAAACAATGAGAAATAACATTCTACATTTGTCCTTTATGTTTCATCAGAGTTCGACCACCTTGGACTGAGTTATAAAGCAAAAATAGTATAAAAAATCTATCCCCATGTTAACGGATATGGCTGTAACCTTGACCTAAAGTATATCAAATTTTGTCCATATCCATTCAGCTGTTTATGATAAATCGTGCTGAGAAACATACACAGAAATAAACACACTGGGATGAAAACATAACCTTCATCATCTTCAATGGCAGATACAATGATTGGTTTAAACACCTGGAAGTTACTTTCTATTTTTGGAGCAAATGGAATTCTGTAACGTTTCTTGTGTGCAGGAAAACATTTTGTTCACTGCCTTGACTGAGGAGTTAAATGAACCGTCAGTACAGGATAAATGTCAGCTCTGTCCACAGATTTAGCTGCTGTTTCATCAGTCTTTTTTTACATAGAAACAGTTATGGATATACCCGACACATAATACCCAGATATTTTCAGTTACCTAATTTTCAGTGTTTAATTTTGAAAGCACACAAAGTTTAGATGCCTTGTAACGGGCTGGGTGCACGTAGTCAGACACATTAATTTTCATAATCCAGTCGAAGTTAAAGAACTGGAACAAAAACTGTTAAACTGGACACACATGAGTTCTATATAACCATCTTTACTTGGTTAGAAATATTTACTGTGGGTAGATATTGTTCTTTACTTAAAGAGAAACTACTTGTTTGTTAAATTGTTTAGTAACGTTTACCAGATATATTAGTGTTATTGTTTGTTTGGGGAAATTTCGTCCAAAGCTACACGAGAGCTATCCACGCTAGCCGTCTAATTTAATAGTTTAAGACAAGAGAGAAGACAGCTGGGTTTCACCACCCATCGCCAACTCTTGGGCTTGTCTTTTACCAAAGAATATTGGGATTAATCGTCACATTATAACGCCACCACGGCTGAAAGGACGAACATGTTTGATGTGACGGGGATTCGAATCCATTCCCCTCATATTACGAATTTAACGCTCTAACTATGATGTTATGTCGGGGCATTAGGCCTAGAATCTAAATCTAATTGTTTAACGGGGCAACGCTTGAATTGTAACCTTACGATACATTTATATTTTATAGATCATTTCCCAGTAAATATATTTTAATGCATGATTCTGTCCAAATAATCACATTTTTCATGAAACAAGCACCACCTACAGGCTGCTAAATATACCTACAGTTTCGGAAATATAATGTGTTGATGATAAATATGTAATTAATGTGTTAAAATGAGGCAACACTCATAGTTTACAACAAAAGTTTATTTTCATATCAGTTAACTACTGATCTTGATTTACAGTAAAATGGTAAAACATAAGGACAAACACAGTTATTAAATTTCAAGTTGTTCACAAATTAAGAAAAGTTTATATATTAATGCTATATTTCAGTACCAGCCTAAATATATATAAAAATAACTGTGGGCTATTGTTTTAGGTAGGATTGTTTGATCTGTATCAAAAATTATTCCTGTTCTTGAATCTCTTGTGGTTCTAGTATTAATATTCATGATGTCCGCCGATGACACAGCAGTATATCTTTAGGTTTAAATTTCTAAAATCAGGGGATAAATTCCCCTCAGTAGAGACAGTGGATAACCAAATATTCATGAGAATTTCATTCTCCGAAAGAAAATACTTGTATTACATTCGTGTATGTTTGTAACTTCGTCAGTCACAATGACTGTCCGACAACCCTTTGAATGGGTTTTCGATCAACTAGAAGGCCAGGACTTGACTGCACATTGCACGTATGTACACTCTTGTGCAAATTAATTGAAACAAGACAGAAAATTACGATTTTTTCCATTTTTTGCGTTTTATTTAAGAGAATCCAAAAATTACTCACAAATTAATACATGATATGACCGCCTTTTTTTTTCAGCAGATCATTAATCGGCTTTGGCATCGAGTCCACGAGTTGACTACAATCTTTACTAATTTTTGGATCGCGGTACCACACCTCAATTATGGCCTCAATTAGCTTATCTTGCGCATTACAGTCTTTTGCCCAAAGACTTTCTTTACAAATCGTCCAAAGATTTTCATTAGGATTTAAGTCCGGAGCGTTTTCAGGCCAGTCCAGCACCTTTATTCGCGTTGTAGTCATAAAATTCTTCACAAGTTTCGATGTGTGGTACGGAGCCAGATCTTGCTGAAAAATGCCAGATCCATCTGGAAATCTCTTTTTCAATTCTGGAATGACTCTTCTCTGCAAAACTTCGATGTACTGTGGTCCTGGCATTATACCTTCTACGATATGTAAGCCTCCGAAGCCATAGTAGCTGTAAAAGCCCCAAAACATCTTCTTCAAGGGATGTTTTACGAACTGATTGATGTGAGATTCTCGAAGTTTCTCACCAGGAGATCTGCGAACATGCAGACTTCTTTAACCCTGTACGAAAAAATGAGTCTCGTCACTGAATAACACCTTTCTCCACTGTTCTTGTGTCCAGTTCTTGTATTTCAGACCCCATTGATACCATTGTTTCGTCATTGAGTTGATAAGAAGTTGTTTTTTGACTGGTCTCCTTGCCCTTCGACCGACATCAAGAAGCCTACGACGAACCGTTGAAGAGCTGACTTTTATTCCTTTGACCTCCAAATCTCTTTTTATGGCGTCAATTCTTTTCCGTTGATCTTTCACACACTCCCTAACCACGTACGCGTCGTCTCTTGGCGTTGTTTTCCTTTTTCAGCCACATCTTTCTTTACGTTTCGGACTGATAGATCCGGTACTCACCTTGGCCTTGATTACACCGCTGACGGTCGATAGGCTAACACCAACAACGTCCGCGATTTCCCTGTAAGTCATGCCGGTGGGCTCGTGCAGTGTCACAATCTTTGTACGCTTTCTAGGAGTCACGTCCATTGTGTATGACGGTTGAAAGACGACTGATAAGCAGTAAAACAAATAGCCTCATGTTTTAGGAAACTCTAACGCAATTTCGAATGACGTAATATTCCTCAAAATTTCGTCATATATCCCAAAAAATAGATCGACCGTACTGCAAAACACATCAAATTACGCCGTCTGTGTGAAAAAATGACTATTAAAGGAAATCAGCGGGTCCAGCGAGCCTACACCGGCCGCCATGCTGAAAATATTGTAAAATGACCATTTGTTTCAATTAATTTGCACAAGGGTATAACAGAAATATGATTGTGTTACGTGCAGCAGCCACGTTGTTTTAAAAGGTCATTCTTGTACCTTGTTCAACCAAGTGCAACAAAACCAGTTGCCATTATTACATGATTCAGTTCTAAGCATTTACTACTTTTAGAACCTCACGTGGGAGACTGGTTTCCACGAGACTAGATAATTACTCACTTCATCATCGAGTATGAGCAATTTAAACCTTTAACTAAGTGTCATTAATGTGTTGCTATTGGTGCAAATAATACGAAGACCTTGACTAGCAAAAATAAATATTTCATTTTTGTGTGTTTTTGTAACTAGTATAATATATTCACTCTCGCCGTGGAACTCTAAGATCCTGTCATGATTCACAAAGACCTTAATCCACCAATCAAGTGTCTCCTTTATCTTAATTACTTCTATAGCTACCTTGCTACGTCAATGCGTCGATTCCTTTATTGATTTGATTCTTGCGAGTTCCCAAACTCAATACAGTTTCACGCGTTTAATTAATGTAACGAAAGGTGCAAGGAATCAACGGTCCGATTTGAAAAGAACTGTAGTTCTATTGTATCATCAACATTGAAACTATAATAATTTTATACATTTGGCATCGAAAAGTAATCATATACTTTAAATATCAACAAATATGGGGAAAAATGATTAATAGTTTTACTGTGTGCATCTAAAAAAAGTTACTTGTTTTTCGACACATTCCCTTGCAGCGCAGTGGTATGTCTGCAGAATTTACAACGCTATAAAGCAGGTTTCGATACATATAATGGTCAGAGCACGTTGTGTAGTTTTGTGCTTAACTATAAAGTTTCTCGAAAATAGTCAATTACTAACTCAAAGTATTTATGAATAAAAATATATTTAATGTATTATTATTTTATGCCAGTTACAACTACGACGTTCATTTAAGTTTTATTTGACTTTGTTTCGTTTGACTGTTGAAACCTGGATTCCATCGTTTTAATTTCGCAGACATAACACTGGGTCACTAGGGGATTTGACTTTGTCCACTTAAATTATTGTTGTAATGCATTGTTCTATTATTAGAAATAGGTTTGAAGATAGCGTTTTGGTTTTGTTCACCTTTAATCTTTCTGTCGTTTGGTTCTCATTTTCTAGGCAGAAAACGTTACTGTTAATTGAAACAACGGAAAGGGTTGGAAGGGTCAAGTAATGTTTTTTGTAAGCATATACAACAGCGAGTGGTTAGAATGGTCAAGTTATGTTGTACAAGTAAAGAATGGTCCAACAATTGACTTAACTACATTGTCCTCCACAATTCTGTTAAAAGATTCAATTTCCATTATAAATTCATTAATTGAACAATTGTGTTATTCTTTCACAGTATCGGAAGAAAGAAACTTTAACTCCAAAAGCGTAAAAGATATATTAAGTTTCGGTATTTATAATAATTATATGTTTTTCAATAACCAGGAATTTAAACAAGTAATAGGAGTTTCATTGGACGCTAACTATTCTACTTGTATTGCAAATTTATATAGTTATTTTTATGAGAAAATGTTTATTGAACATTACCTAAATCCAGGCATTTTTGCTTTAACTTACAGATATGATTGAATTAGTGTAAAAATCCTGAGATAAATGATGTTATTAACACTATTTGTACAGTAGAATTAGAAATTGAAAATACGTCAGTATCTAACGTAGAGGCACATTATTTAGATTTAGAAATAAAAATAATTGATAATTATATCAATCTAAAATATTTTAATGAAAAAATATTTTGCTTTTGAAATATATGGTTAACCTTTTTCAATAATCGTGTACCCTATTCTTCTGTTGTAAGCATTTTAACTTCACAATTAGAATGATTTTGTAAAAATTCCATTTTATTATTAATGTTGAATTATTGATGCAAAAATTAATATTTAATGAATTCAATAAAGAAACTCTAAATAAAAATATTAAAAATATTATTTGATGAATATAAGAATGTGTTATATAAATATAAAGAAGTAAAGTTTAAGGAAATTTTACTGAAACTTTCTCATAAGTATTTTTCCGTCGCGCCAAACGTGCTCGCCCTTTCAGCCGTGGAGGCGTTATTACGCGACGGTCAATTCCACTATTCGTTGGTAAAAGAGAAGCCCAATAGTTGGCTCTGGGTGGTGATGACTAGCTGCTTTCCCTCTAGTCTTACACTGCTAAATTAGGGACGGCTAGCACAGATAGCCCTCGAGTAGCTTTGTGCGAAATTCAAAAAACAAACATAAGTATTTTTAGTTATTAATAATGTCATTTAAACAACTTCGACCTACTTTTATGCGGATGAACACATTGTCACCTACAAATGCTTGTTTAGTGTGTGTTTTTCTTATAGCAAAACTACATTAAGCTATTTGCTGAGCTCACCAAGGAGAAGCGAACCGCTGATTTTAACCTTGTAAATGCACAGACTTACCGCTGTACTAGCGGTGGCGCTCCATTATAGTATGAAAATTGTTAGTTACAGAAGATGGAAGTCCAGCATGGCCAAGTGTGCTAAGGCGTTCGACTCGTAATCCGAGGGTCGGGGGTTCGAATCCCGGTCGCACCAAACATGCTCGCCCTCCCATCCGTGGGGGCATTATAATGTGACACTCAATCCCACTATTCGTTGGTAAAAGAGTAGCCCAAGAGTTGGCGGTGGATGGTGATTACTAGCTGCCTTCCCTCTTGTCTTACACTGCTAAATTAGGGATAGCTAGCACAGATAGCTGTCGAGTAGCTTTGTGCGAAATTCGAAACAAACAAACAATACAGTGAATGGTGGTTCAGAGTTATATTAGTTATTTTGAATAACTGGTTGGGACCCTTCACTCTAGTGTTACTTGTCTGCTAGGCTACTAATTAGTTCCTTACCTTCATACCTGGAATGCGAATTTCAGGAGGTAAGTTTATCTTACTTACCCCCAAGTGGTGATATATTATTATTTTGATTTCTTCTTCTTTACTTTGGAGAGCAGTCACTTTCCCACAATTGTTTGCTGGTAGTAAAGGGTGATATAGATATGGGACGTTATAGGCTCGAACACCCACATCTCGCTCTCCTAATTTCAACTGATTTTGATTGTTTTATTGTTCTTGAATTTCTTCATGTGAGACTGACGATTGGAGGTTAAAACTGACAGTCAGTGTTTCCAACCACAATGTGGTTTCTACGTCATCAGTCAACTTCAAAATCTAGAGTACAGTTTACATATCACATTATAGCTTGTATTCTGGGGATTCTTTTAATTGGTGCAGCGTCTTTGATTTTTGTTCAGATTTGTTTTTGTTTATTACAAATATATGTTATACAATATATTAATCATAGAAATACAGTGGAGTTTTATATAAGTAAAAAAAATAACGTATTTAAAAATGTAAAATATGCCATATATCTGAAGTCTTATTTTACAATAGAGTAAAACTACATTTACTAAAATCATAGTGTGTTGTTGTTTTCAATCAGAAGATACTTTTAAAGTGACTCTAAAAGCGAAAATTATAAATCTAGTGTTATAATATGAAAAGATCAATGTTGACACTTCGTCTTGTGGTGATGACACCACTTCTAACAGCTTGCCCTCTGACATTAGTGACATGATCATATTATGCTGCCCGATAACATCCTCGTTTTTGGAAAAACATGGGTTTTCATATTAAGTATTTAAAAAAAAAATTGATATTAAATTTGGTTATTACTCCAACTTGTATATTAATTAATTTAATTTTGCATATCACATACATGTCCATCACCTAATTAGTTTATTAATATTTAATTAAATAAAGTATTACTTAGATATTAATTAGGAATTTGCACTTCACCATATATTAATCACATTATTAATTAATCTTTAATTAATAAATCTCCCCCAGTAACATCTCAACCACCCTCCCTCCTGGTATTGTCCTTTGGCAGATAGTACATGACCAGCAAGATCTGCTCACATCTCTGATGATTCCTGGGCAATGGAGATAACTGATGGATCTATCTGCTATCTTCATTGCTCTTAGGTGTCCTTGCACAGTCAACTCGTGAATTAGTTTCATCATTTGAGTCCTGTATTCTGTTGTTATGATTTTTACACTTCCCCAGTATAATTTCTCTGTTTGACTTGGTACAGCAATTCCTTCTAATATTCTGCTCTATAAGTGCTTTACCCCTTTGTCTTCTGCTCGAATTTTTCCCATATATTGTCACAAAGATTGTGCAGTGAAAAGTGAAATAGTCGCAATGCCTGGACACATAAAACTTAAACCTGAAAGTATTATACTTGGCGCCCCACAGGTGATTCCGTGTGCCCCTGACAGCTATAGGATCAAAAGTTATACCTTTGATGTTTTCAAGTATTATTGGTTTGGAATACGGTGGAATAGCAACAGATGATGATAAAATTCGGGTAAACAAAGCCACGGGTGATTTAATGATTTATAAATTTGATTTTTCTGATACCGGTGTTTAAAAGTGCGTTATTGAATACTCAAGAAACTGGGAGATAAAATCACACAATCCAATTTTCATCACTCATTTCTTGGAAGGTAAATGCTTATAAAAATCGATTTTGGAAGTGTTTAGAAGTTAAAAAAACCAAAAATCTTTAAATAATGAATCGGATTCCATCCATTTTTACTACAATTTATGTACAGTGTTATAAGTTCGATATATATTTAATGATTGTACATTAATTTTCCGAAATCCATGAAATCATCTTTCTAACTACCTACATACAGCTCACCGCCATTGTTTCCGTGTTAAGTCTGAGGTGTTAAAATGTTGAAAATCAAACTTGTCTGCAGATATAAATTTATCATTACGAAATAATTTTTGGTTTATTATTATTTTGTACAATAACTAAATACATACATATATATGAATAAATTTAATCAATAGCATTACACAATTAATGAAATTAGACATTCCGTGAAGTCCGAAAACGAGATAACCTCATGTTAGAAATTGGAAAGGTTTTGTTGTTTTCTTTACAAGTCATAGAACAAATAATTTTAAAAAATCAAAAGTGTTGAATGATTTCTTTAATCGTCTGTGAAAATATTGAAATTACAAAATGCTACAGTGTTATAGCAGAAATTTTTTTTGTTACAAACACACAGCCAAGTTCTGGTATTCAGAGACATTGTTTAGCCACTTTTCACATCTAAGCGATGAAACAATACATTCTTATCATTTGAAATAAGAAAGTTTGAAGAGCTTATTTGATTAACTATGTCTGTTACTGAGCATATCTTTAGTTCTGATCTGGGTAGACATCTTCATTTGTTGGAAGTTAATATTAAACACGTCACATATTAATGAAAAAGACAAACTTACAGAATAAATACAGCACTGCGTGTTGTTTACTCGCTATTCCGTAAACCAGAAAAACACATGATTTCGTAAATAATTTAAATTCTTTTGGTTTATGTTCTTTCTTACGCTTCACTTTATTTTCCGTCCAGTCATGTTATATATTTTTTAATTACGATTGATTGTTTGTTTGTTTGTTTTTTAATTCCGCGCAAAACTACACGAGGGCTATCTGCGCTAGCCGTCTCTATTTTAGCAGTGTAAGACTAGAGGGAAGGCAGCTAGTCATCACCACCCACCACCAACTCTTGGGCTACTCTTTTACCAACGAATAGTGGGATTGACCGTCTCGTTATAATGCCCCCACGGCTGAAAGGGCGAGCATGTTTGGTGTGATGGGGATTCGAACCTGCGACCCTCAGATTACGAGTCGAATGCCTTAACAAATCTGACCATGCCGGGCCTTTAATTACCAAAATTTGCGTTTTTCATATAGCAAAGCTACAAAGGGATAACCACTGTATCTACCGAGGGGAAATTGAACCCTTAACTTTAGCATTGTAAATCCTTATTTATTATTAATTATGAAAATACATTGAGTTGAAACCTCCTGTGACTTACGATACAATAGATAAAGAGCAAGATAAGCCATCAACTATATTTGTTGGATTTTGTTTATACCTTACAGGATTTCCAATGTATGAGCTTTCACGAAGAAAAGTAGTTAATAATTTGTTATGAGCCTAAAGTGTCATATCAGGTCAAAAATTCCCCTAGTGGACCAGCAAAATGTCTGCGTGCTTCCAATGCTAGAAACCGGGTTTCGATATCCGTGATGGGCAGAGCATAGATAGCCTATGATGTAGTTTTATGCTAAATTCCAAACAAACAGTGCCAAATAGTATTTCTTATGTCAACAATACTTGAACTACGAACCATCTTATACTTTATTTTAGCATGCGTACAACCTAGTGAAAACTACCAATGTCCTGAAGGATTCATACTGAGAAAAAACCTGTGTTGTAAGTTGTGCTTTCCTTTAAAGCGTTTATATGTGTGATCAGTATTTGTGAATTCTAATTTTTAAATAAATCGAAAAAGGGAAAACTGTTTTGAACAAACTAAGTAGTAAATTAGTTATTATATTCTTCATCCATTATTTTATTTTTAATTGCTAAAGTTAACATTGTTTACATTTCAAGCTTTTTTTCTTAGATCCAAGTCAACCAGGAACTGAGAAAGAAACATACGTTCCTTCTCCAAGGAAAAGTAAGTTATGCTCCATATAAGATTACGTAAAACGTACCATTAACGTGAGACAATATGTGTGGAAAGGTTGGTGACAAAATGTCGTGATGGAAAAATATTACTGTGACGATGTTTGTGTTGACGCGTGTTGTTCTTTCTTCCCATTAAATTTCTTCAATTCCTTGTTCATGAAGGTAAAAAATGTAGTAATGTGTGAAGACACGATCTCTTATAATATTCCAGTACATTGTGGACATTATTTTCTATTCTAAATAACAAATCTCTTACCATTTCACCACTCATAGCAACTTAGGTAAAACATGATTCATTAAACCACGTCTATCATTCCCACGAATTCACCGTTCACAGTTTGAGCTTTTCTGTTGTCTGAAGTAAGTTTTGGACCAGTAATTGCATGCCATAAGTATTTTCCTCCTCCTAGTATTGTTGTATTATTTAAACCTTGACTATTTTAGAAAAACTGGTTGACTAGAGCAGAGTTTTAGATTTGTTTACAACATAAAGACCGTCCATGCACGTTCCCTTTGAATTGTTACCGATAGTTTTCCAATATATTCTCTTTCGTTTGTAGTTCATTTAGACACTAATTACAGATTTCTTTGAATAGTGAAACATATAAACAGTATTCAGTTTACAAATTGCTAGTAAGTCAGTGTCGACAATCATTCATCCTTGGAAGTCTGAGAACTCGTTACTTTTGCCTTTTGTCTTGTTACGAATATATATATCTGCTGTAATGGTGGTCAGTCACGTGACGCATCAAATGATTATCCTGATTTGATATGAAAACACAGTCAGTGTATTTGGTTGTCATAAGATATGATAAGTAAATATTTTTACTTGGATTATCAAGGAAGAAAGTAAATCTAAAGTGATACTTTACACTTCTTTACCTGTACTGTTTTATCCATATGCATTAAACTTATACGTGTTTGAATAAAGAGTGAAACTTCTTCGATTCCAGTAACTCAGAATGCTGTAGTTATCTTGTTATTTTCACTGTAAGTATACCAAATGAAACGTAGCCTCCTCCAATACTATCATATAACAAAAACAAATTGCACTTGACTTTCTTTTTAACTTATATTTTTCCATTTCAGCACCATCCATGTTAGAACATCCGATTCCATTGGTAACTGCTGCAGTAGGAATACCACTTTTGTTAATTTCTTTAAGGCAAGAACAAAACAGTATTTTTTTATGTTTTGTTGAATAGATCTTAATATAATTTCTATGTTATTAATAGTTGAACCATGTGTGTATACACTTAATAATGAATTTAAAGGGGCTGAGAAATAAAAAAAATATTAGTTACTTTCTTTTAATTAAAATTATAAATAATCAAAAGGTTACAAACGCTTGCATTAATAAGAAATATATAAGGGGAAATTAGCATCAATAGTTTACAATAAAGTGTATTTTAAGTGTGGAGATTCACTTAAAGCTTAAATTGTGGATCACTTTTTACAATATTACAAGTTCTTCTGATGAAAAACATTCCTTGTAAGTATGTTATTGTTCAACCTGTTTTTTATATGTAAATACAATAAGGTACTGTGCGTGTCAGTAGAAATACTTGAAATTGAAACGTGTAAAATATGGGTAACCTAAACTATTACAATTCGAGTACTTGAGATAAATATAAAAGGCATTTTCATTCAAAAAAGTTCTTTAACTAATTAATGATTTCCAGTTTATTTCAATATGGTCTTAAAATTGAAATTTATTGCGAGTGTAATAATTATTAAATAATCCCTCTTAAACTCTAACATTTTATTCCTGTTTACATTCGTTAATTTTATTTTAAAGAGATGCAACAGGGGTCAACTTGCCATGTCCACCGTAGGGAACTGAACCCGCCTATTTTAGTGTTATATGTTCATATACTTACTGACGTTCCACTGGGAGAGAACGTCTCTGTGGCTGTCGTTGTTAAATATTATTATTTCTAGATTATAATTATTTTCCATTTTTAATTGACATAAACACTGATGTACAAATAAGAGTCAAATTAAATCATCTGTGTTATTTATTAGCGCTTTTCATTTGTAGTGTCATAATTTGGAAGTGCAATTGTTGTGGATGTAAAACAGTAAAATCAGTAAACACAGAAGACCATGCAAATAAAGATGACAGAAAAAAAATTAAATATTCACTTCTAGCACAAAAAGTATCAGTATTTTATCTCATGGTTTTCATTGATCTGGTCACATATAAGGGAGACAATTCTTCATGTCGTCAGATAACTTTTCATTAATTATGAATTTACGTAAATTCCGTCCAGGGGACCAATACTTGCGCTAATGTATAATAATATTTTCTTCATTACCATTTAAGCCGTCTCCAAACCTTTAATAAATGTTTATTCTATAGATTTGTACTGCATGACTCTGTTTATGAGTCATTACCTCGTAAAGTTGGCTCTCACTCATTCCATTTAGTAGTAGAGAGACATATATACGTATGATGTATAATGTGAGGACTTCCATCCTTCATATACTACGATTGCTAATTTAGTAGTGCAAGACTAGAGGGAAGGCAGCTAGTCATCACCACCCACCGCCAACTCTTGAGCTATTCTTTTGCCAACGAACAGTGAGATTGACCGTCACATTATAATGCTCCCACGGCTGAAAGGGCGAGCATGTTTGGTGCGACCGGGATTCGAACCCCCGACCCTCGGATTACGAGTCGAACGCCTCAGCACACTTGCCATGCCGGGCTTCCATCTACTGTAACTATCAATTTTCATACTATAATGGAGCGCCACCACTAGTACAGCGGTAAGGCTGTGCATTTACAAGATTATAATCAGCGGTTCGTTTCTCCTCGGTGAGCTCAGCAAATAGCCTGATGTAATTTTGCTATAAGAAAAACACACACTAAACAAGCATTTGTAGGTGACAGTGTGTTCATCCGCATAAAAGTAGGTCGAAGTTGTTTAAATGACCTTATTAATAACTAAAAATACTTATGTTTGTTTTTTGAATTTCGCACAAAGCTACTCGAGGGCTATCTGTGCTAGCCGTCCCTAATTTAGCAGTGTAAGACTAGAGGGAAGGCAGCTAGTCATCACCACCCTCATCCAACTGTTGGGCTACTTTTTTACCAACGAATAGTGGAATTGACCGTCGCGTAATAACGCCTCCACGGCTGAAAGGGCGAGCATGTTTGGCGCGACGGAAAAATACTTATGAGAAACTTTCAGTAAAATTTCCTTAAACTTTACTTCTTTATATTTATTTAACACATTCTTATGTTCATCAAATAATATTTTTAATAATTTTATTTAGAGTTTCTTTATTGAATTTATTAAATATTAATTTTTGCATCAATAATTCAACATTAATAATAAAATGGATTTTTTACAAAATCATTCTAATTGTGAAGTTAAAATGCTTACAACAGAAGAATAGGGTACACGACTATTGAAAAAGGTAAACCATATATTTCAAAAGCAAAATATTTTTTCATTAAAATATTTTAGATTGATATAATTATCAATTATTTTGATTTCTAAATCTAAATAATGTGCCTCGTAAGATACTGACGTATTTTCAATTTCTAATTCTACTGTACAAATAGTGTTAATAACATCATTTATCTCAGGATTTTTTACACTAATTAAATCATATCTGTAAGTTAAAGCAAAAATGCCTGAATTTAGGTAATGTTCAAAAAACATTTTCTCATAAAAATAACTATATAAATTTACAACACAAGTAGAATAGTTAGCGTCCAATGAAACTCCTATTACTTGTTTAAATTACTGGTTATTGAAAAACATATAATTAATATAAATACCGAAACTTAATATATCTTTTATGCTTTTGGAGTTAAAGTTTCTTTCTTCCGATACTATGAAAGAATAACACAATTGTTCAATTAATGAATTTATAACGGAAATTGAATCTTTTAACAGAATTGTGGAGAACAATGTAGTTAAGTCAATTGTTGGACCATTCTTTACTTGTACAACATAACTTGACCATTCTAACCACTCACTGTTGTATATGCTTACAAAAAACATTACTTGACCCTTCCAACCCTTTCCGTTGTTTCAATTAACAGTAACGTTTTCTGCCTAGAAAATGAGAACCAAACGACAGAAAGATTAAAGGTGAACAAAACCATAACGCTATCTTCAAACCTATTTCTAATAATAGAACAATGCATTACAACAATAATTTAAGTGGACAAAGTCAAATCCCCTAGTGACCCAGTGTTATGTCTGCGGAATTAAAACGATGGAATCCAGGTTTCAACAGTCAAACGAAACAAAGTCAAATAAAACTTAAATGAACGTCGTAGTTGTAATTGGCATAAAATAATGATACATTAAATATATTTTTATTCATAAATACTTTGAATTAGTAATTGACTATTGTCGAGAAACTTTGTAGTTAAGCACAAAACTACACAACGTGCTCTGACCATTGCATGTATCGAAACCTGCTTTATAGCGTTGTAAATTCTGCAGACATACCACTGTGCTGCAAGGGAATGTGTGTCGAAAAACAAGTAACTTTTTTTAGATGCTCACAGTGAAACTATTAATAATTTTTCCCAATATTTGTTGATGTTTAAAGTATATGATTACTTTTCGATGCTAAATGTATACAATTATTATAGTTTCAATGTTGATGATACAATAGAACTACAGTTCTTTTCAAATCAGACCGTTGGGAACTCGCAACAATCAAATCAATTAAGGAATCGGCGCATTGACGTAGAAAGGTAGCTATAGAAGTAATTAAGATAAAGGAGACACTTGATTGGTGGATTAAGGTCTTTGTGAATTATGACAGGATCTTAGAGTTCCACGGCGGGAGTGAATATTTTATACTAGTTATAAAAACACACAAAAATGAAATATTTAGTTTTGCAACGTCAAGGTCTTCGTATTATTTGCACCAATAGCAACACATTAATGACACTTAGTTAAAGGTTTAAATTGCTCATACTCGGTGATGAAGTGAGTAATTATCTGGTCTCGTGGAAACCAGTCTCTCACGTGAGGTTCTAAAAGTAGTAAATGCTTAGAACTGAATCATGTAATAATGTCAACTGGTTTTGTTGCATTTGGTTGAACAAGGTACAAGAATGACCTATTAGAATAACGTGGCTGCTGCACGCAACACAATCATATTTCTGTTACATCCTTGTGCAAATTAATTGAAACAAATGGCCATTTTACAATATTTTCAGCATGGCGGCCGGTGTAGGATCGCTGGACCCACTGATTTCCTTTAATAGTCATTTTTTCACACAGACGGCGTAATTTGATGTGTTTTGCAGTACGGTCGATCTATTTTTGGGATATATGACGAAATTTTGAGGAATATTACGCCTTTCGAAATTGCGTTAGACTTTCCTCAAAAATGAGGCTATTTGTTTTACTGCTAATCAGTCGTCTTTCAACCGTCATACACAATGGACGTGACTCCTAGAAAGCGTACAAAGATTGTGACACTGCACGAGCCCACCGGCATGACTTACAGGGAAATCGCAGACGTTGTTGGTGTTAGCCTATCGACCGTCAGCGGTGTAATCAAGGCCAAGGTGAGTACCGGATCTATCAGTCCGAAACGTAAAGAAAGATGTGGCTGAAAAAGGAAAACAACGCCAAGAGACGACGCGTACGTGGTTAGGGAGTGTGTGAAAGATCAACGGAAAAGAAGTGACGCCATAAAAAAGAGATTTGGAGATCAAAGGAATAAAAGTCAGCTATTCAACGTTTCGTCGTAGACTTCTCGATGTCGGTCGAAAGGCAAGGAGACCAGTCAAAAAACAACTTCTTACTCTCCTGAAAACTCTCCGGACTTAAATCCTGATGAAAATCTTTGGACGATTTGTAAAGAAAGACTTCGGGCAAACGACTGTAATGTGCAAGATAAGCTAATTGAGGCCATAATTGAGGTGTGGTACCGCGATCCAAAATTAGTAAAGATTGTAGTCAACTCGTGGACTCGATACCAAAGCGGATTAATGATCTGCTGAAAAATAAAGGCGGTCATATCATGTATTAATTTGTGAGTAATTTTTGGATTCTCTTAAATAAAACGCAAAAAAATGGAAAAAATCGTAATTTTCTGTCTTGTTTCAATTAATTTGCACAAGAGTGTACATACGTGCAATGTGCAGTCAAGTCCTGGCCTTCTAGTTGATCGAAAACCCATTCAAAGGGTTGTCGGACAGTCATTGTGACTGACGTAGTTACAAACATACACGAATGTAATACAAGTATTTTCTTTCGGAGAATGAAATTGTCATGAATATTTGGTTATCCACTGTCTCTACTGAGGGGAATTTATCCCCTGATTTTAGAAACTTAAACCTAAAGATATACCGCTGTGTCATCAGAGGACATCATGAATATTAATACTAGAACCACAAGAGATTCAAGAACAGGAATAATTTTTGATACAGATCAAACAATCCTACCTAAAACAATAGCCCACAGTTATTTTTATATATATTTAGGCTGGTACTGAAATATAGCATTAATATATAAACTTTTCTTAATTTGTGAACAACTTGAAATTTAATAGCTGTGTTTGTCCTTATGTTTTACCATTTTACTGTAAATCAAGATCAGTAGTTAACTGATATGAAAATAAACTTTTGTTGTAAACTATGAGTGTTGCCTCATTTTAACACATTAATTACATATTTATCATCAACACATTATATTTCCGAAACTGTAGGTATATCTAGCAGCCTTGTTTCATGAAGAATGTGATTATTTGGACAGAATCGTGCATTAAAATATATTTACTGGTATATGATCTATAAAATATAAATGTATCGTAAGGTTACAATTCATGCGTTGCCCCGTTAAACAATTAGATCTAGATTCTAGGCCTAATGCCCCGATATAACATCATAGTTAGAGCGTTAAATTCGTAATATGAGGGGAATGGATTCGAAATCCCGTCACATCAAACATGTTCGTCCTTTCAGCCGTGGTGGCGTTATAATGTGGCGATTAATCCCAATATTCTTTGGTAAAAGACAAGCCCAAGAGTTGGCGATGGGTGGTGAAACCCAGATGTCTTCTCTCTAGTCTTAAACTATTAAATTAGAGACGGCTAGCGTGGATAGCTCTCGTGTAGCTTTAGACGAAATTTTCCCAAACAAACAATAACACTAATATATCCTGTAAACGTTACTAAACAATTTAACAAACAAGTAGTTTCTCTTTAAGTAAAGAACAATATCTACCCACAGTAAATATTTCTAACCAAGTAAAGGTGGTTATATAGAACTCATGTGTGTCCAGTTTAACAGTTTTTGTACCAGTTTTTTAACTTCGACTGGATTATGAAAACTAATGCGTCTGACTACGTGCACCCAGCCTGTTACAAGGCATCTAAACTTTGTTTGCTTTCAAAATTAATCACTGAAATTAGGTAACTGTAAATATCTGAGTATTATGTGTCGGGTATATCCATAACTGTTTCTACGTAAAAAAGACTGATGAAACAGCAGCTAAATCTGTGGACAGAGCTGACATTTATCCTGCACTGACGGTTCATTTAAATCCTCAGTCAAGGCAGTGAACAAAACGTTTTCCTGCACACGAGAAACGTTACAGAATTCCATTTGCTCTAAAAATAGAAAGTAACTTCCAGGTGTTTAAACCAATCATTGTATCTGCCATTGAAGATGATGAAGGTTATGTTTTCATCCCAGTGTGTTTATTTCTGTGTGTGTTTCTCAGCACGATTTATCATAAACAGATGAATGGATATGGACGAAATTTGATATACTTTAGGTCAAGGTTACAGCCATATCCGTTAACATGGGGATAGATTTTTTATACTATTTTTGCTTTATAACTCAGTCCAAGGTGGTCGAACTCTGATGAAACATGAAGGACATATGTAGAATATTATTTCTCATTGTTTTGTCACACTGGTTTGAATCTGTTGATAACCACGGACATACAAAGATATTTTCTTATTTTATGAGGGTCGAATTTGATCAATGTGGCAAAACATCTTTCCTAAACTCTCCACAGATGTCGCTACTGTAACCGGCAAAATTCGAGAGCTGTGAAGCTTTTAAAATATGACAATCTGCTAAATCGACTGTTGTTGGCTACTAGGGTTGAAAGGTGTACCTTAGTCATCGAAATCTATGTGAAAATTCAAAAGATTTGACGCCGTTTTCGTTACCCCACTTACAAGTCAAATTAAAAAGTTTGGATGACGAAGTGAAGAGGTTGGTGAGTAAGCACCTGACGACTGATCACACACCCCCTGAAAAACATTCAAACACAATGACATTTAGAAAACCCTTGAAAAACACGGCTATTCATTAAAACTTCGTAAACTTATCAAGCCATATGTACGATAGAGTCCTGATTATATAATTTTATACATGTGTGGCATGGCCAAGCGCGTAAGGCGTGCGACTCGTGATACAAGGGTCGCGAGTTCGCGCCCGCTTCGCGCTAAACATGCTCGCCCTCCCAGATGTGGGGGCGTATAATGTGACGGTCAATCCCACTATTCGTTGGTAAAAGAGTAGCCCAAGAGTTGGCGGTGGGTGGTGATGACTATCTGCCTTCCCTCTAGTCTTACGCTGCTAAATTAGGGACGGCTAGCACAGATAGCCCTCGAGTAGCTTTGTGCGAAATTCCAAAACCATATATTTTATATCGCTATTAATTTACCTGTGTAACATTTGAGTTCATTTAACTACTTTAAAAGTAATTATTTAAGGCTGGTAATTTTAGCATGAGTAAACCATTATTAGTACGCATGCGTAAGCTATTATGCATTTAACCACTACTAAACTATATGGCGCTTTGCGTATTTACTTTATAATTAACTCACATAACTCTTCTTAGCCTCCGTCATATACCAGTATTGTTCACAATAATATGGAATGTTTACTTTCCGGTACTCTTTCTTCAAATTTACAAAGAATGGCTAACTAACTTCATTTTAATATTGTGTATATTAGAAAATCCCATATGTTATGTAAAAATGCAAAATTCTTTTCGATATGGGGCTTACACTGGCCTACTGTTTGTTCGGAATCGAATTGTAAAAATGCAGCAAAGAACACACGACAACCGAGTTACAGAAAGACAAAAAGAAGTCACAACGGCAACTTCGTATTTACAAAATGATTCAATTGGCTGATCGGTCGGTTGTTTAGCGTGCAACTGCACAATCGACATTGAAATTCGATTTTTAGCACTGTTAGTCTGCTAATTTTTTGTTGAGCCACTGGAGTAGAGGGGGGACAAAATGATTCGAACACCACTTGTAATGATGGCCCGTTTGATGCTGATTTTAGCTATTTTGTGGTAACAATCATGCTAAGTTAGCATTGGATCAAAGAACTCTATCCTATCAAAGGTCTAAATCCACAATTAACCATCAATCAAATAGTTAAACAGTCCGCTTTCTCTACGAATCCAAGTTATAGACGCAAGAATATGTTTATAAATTGAAAACTTAGTAATAGTATATTTAGACTGGTTGTTGTTTGTTGTTGTTTTGAATTAAGCACAAAACTACACCATGGACTATCTGTGCTCTGCCCACCACGGGTATCGAAACCCGGTTTTTAGCGTTGTAAGTCTGCAAACAAACCGCTGAGCCAATGGTGGACATTGAGATTGGAAGAATATAATAATGTTTGTTCTGTAAATTGGTTTTGATGTAAAACTGAAAAATAAAATTCCTACCGAGGCTGGAAAAAATATAATATTGCTAGAACTGTGATATAGACCTGAGAGAAAACATTGCGACTGAGGCCGTAAAGGGATAATAATGTTGGAATTGTAGTATAGAACTGCTACACAGAAAATTTTTACTGAAAATGGAAAAACATAATATTGTTAAAGCTGAAATGTAAAACTGTTTGGTTTGTTGTGAAATTCGCGCAAAGTAACAAGTGGGCTATCTTTGCTAGCTGCTAGAGAGAAGGAAGCTAGTTATCACCCTCCACCGTCAACTTTTGGGCTACTCTTTTAATAGTGAATAGTGGAATTGACCATCACACTATATCACCTCAACGACTGAAAAGGTGAGCATGTTCGGTAAACGGGGATTCGAACCCGTAACCTTCAAATTGCGAGTCAAACGCCTTAACATGCCGAGCCATGTGTTGAACTAAAATACAAGAATGGTACTGAGATTGGAAGCATTGTAGCGAAGCACATGAGATGAAAAATAATATATATATAAATATTATTTGTAATATAAGAATTCTTACCAAAGTAAGAATTACCAAAGTAAAAAGACACTTCATAAATAGATCTTAAAGTGACAACAGGTTTAGTGATAGAATCCAAACACATGTCATTACCTAGGCTGCAGAGGAGCCATTAAATCAGACAAGTAAATGTTCAACAATTATTTTTAGGATATGCAGGAAGGACTTGAGGGTGTATGAAGAAACTAACAATAGTTGCTTGACAGAAATAGATAATATAATTAAAGCAAGAATCTTTGGGTTCATTGAGTTTAACTGCTTTCTATAAGTAACCAGACCTACTAATGCAGTGCTGGAAAACAATATTGTTATTGTGATTAAATGAGGTTAATTATGTGAGGGTACTGAAAGGTCACGAAGTGTTGCAAAAGCCGCGCAAGGTCGTTATGTTTGTTAGCTCGTGCCGCTAGAGCTGTTAGAGATGTGCACCGTTGAAATAAATCAATCTTTGAAATGTTTTAAATATTTCAGATTATGAAAGAACTTCGTACTTGATGAAGAAAAGTTTACGATCTGCCATAAAACCAGTTTCAAACGCAAAACAAGTCTAAGCAATCAAAGATCTTATAGCATACCCACATCACGCTATATGCTGTGTCCACTGATTTTTAGCATTGTCAATGTGAAGACTTATCCTGTTTCACTGGGAGGCAGTCAATCCGAGAAAAATATATCTTAACATTTTGTGAAAAGTTGCAAAAGAATGATATAGTGATTTAAATATAAATTTGTACTAAGTAGTAAAATATTAGAGATAAAAAGATCATTTCTGGAACAAAACACTAATTAATAAGCGGGTATTACTTTAAGTATATTACTTCAATAATCAGTTAACTGTTTTTTTTTGTATGCTGGTATTTTGTTTATTTTTTGTTTTACGTTCATTAGTTTTTAAAAACTTTCCAACTAAAAAAATATATGACATTAAGCTGATCACTTTGTAAATTTTACATCCCAATTTCTTTCCTTCGCCCTCCGCTAGTACAGCGGTATGTCTACGGATATATACAACGCTGAAATCAGGGGTTCGATTCCCCTCGGTGTGCTCAGCAAGTACCCCGATGTGGCTTTGGTATAAGAAAACACACACACACAATTCTTTCCTTTTCTTTCAAATAATTTCATACAGAGGAAACCAAGTTATGGATTGTTATCCTGCTGAATTTTCAAACAAGGGTTAAGTAAATCTCATACACTGGCTACTGAAATGTGGACCAAGATGTCTTTACACTTTCTGCATAATACTTCCAACTTTGACAGTATTTCACTTCCTTCTTGGGTAGAAGAAAAAAATAGCAGAGTTGTAAACATGTTAGTAGAAATGAGAAATTTACTAACTCAAACTGAAAATTACCAGTTTATTTATTTTATTCGCAAAATGACTTCATTATTACATATTGCAAATGTATACATATTTTATTCATTGCAATGAATTTTTTCCGTATATTACCTTTCACTTAAATTGCTATACTCATTCAGTGCTGCCCTCCATAAACAAAAGTGTTTTTTACGCATACCACAAGTGTCCTACCGCTCCTCCATTGGAAATATTTCATTGCAATGAGTCTTTCATGCAAATTACCAGACGAAAACCCTCCACCACACATAGAATAGTGCCACGCATTCTTGTCACACATACGACGCCCTCCATTCAATTCTACTAGACTATCATTTCGTTTTTGGCAGAGTTCTTGTTTAGATAGTTGATTTTTTTTGGTGTGCTTTCTAATTATAACTTAAATAGTTATACTGTTGAAATGGTATTTTTTATTAATCGCTTTTATTATTGTTAATTCACTGTACAATTTTTGTTGTTTTCCTGTTTGTTTGTTTTTCGCACATTTGTATTCATCTATAAAACAATTTGTTCGATTCACTATTTACCACGAATGTCGAGGTTAATGTTACCAATTTGAGTGTCACACCTCTTACAAAACACTTTTTCATTCGTAACAGGTGGTAACCAGTCTGTAGAATGATATTCTTCATGTATTGATAATGTGACTTAAATCAAGAAATATAGAAATGTTCAATATTAGCAACATCTTCCCATTCTCTCACCTACCAAGGAATAAAGAAAATAGAGTTACAAGTAGGCAGTTTGATCCATCTCACACAAATATATCTACTTTATTTTACATCAACAAAAGTTTGTGTTAAAAAATAACTATTTTAGTCCCAGTAAAAATAGTTTCATAGTTCAGAAAGTTAAAATTTTGAAACTGAATAATTGCACAGTTTGATTAAAAGAGAGTATTTGGCAAATTATGAAGAATAAAATAACAGTGTAGAAAGACATCATTGTGTTGTGAAATTTTAAAGTACATTTGATCACACACAAATTTACAAGATTTATAGAACAGAATAATCAATAGTGACATTTATATTATTGTGCTTAAAAGCATACATTTGCCCCAATGGATTATTTCACCCATGAATGCTTGGCTGAAAAGATTCTAAACCCATCACATTACTAGTACATTTTGATTGTAACAGCTGAAAGCTATTTCAAAAAGTTACTGATGTTATTTTAAAAAGCAGTGCTTACATGTGTCAATGTAACCTGCTGTTTATTTTATATTGATACTTTATAGTAGTCTTCATATAATGAGATATTTAATAACGTATGATGTTGCATTTCCTGTATAATAAGATAAGCATACAGTTTTATCACCTTACAAATCCTTTAAATAGGTGATATTTCATTGTTCATTTGTTTTTTAAAGCACAATACTTTTATCACCAGAATATGGTAACGTCTTTACGTGCCAAAAAATTACAGATTTTAATGATATTTATTTTAATGTTTCTGTGATTCAGCAGCTGGAAATAAAGCCACAGAAACCGGGACTGGGTTGAAAGTTGCTGTTAAGCAGATTTATCTAACGTGGCAACCTAATACAGAAGAGTTAATCACTGAACTTCAAGTACTGTGTGAAATGAAACATCCAAACATAGTGAACTACTTGCACAGTTATCTTGTAGGAGTCGAACTCTGTGTCGGTGTTCTTAGTGTTACATATCTCTTCATTCTATATTATTTTGAATTCTATTGTTATAAAGTGTACATTAACATACTATCTTTATTAAATTAAGTACGAAAATGTCGAGTAACACTAGGTGTTTAAGAATAATTTCAAATATCAATCTCACAGGTCTACGTTTTTAAAATTGTGGTTATAAATAATACATTATACCTTACATTTAAGTATGAAGTTATTTCAAAGTCATACATTTATAGAATAAATTAGTAATTATCATATGAAAATCAAATATGGCTACAACCTATAGTCACAATAAAATTATAAGTCAATTGTATAATGTTCTATAAATGATTTAGTATCAGTTGTAGATTGTATCTACATCTCAATCACTGTCAGTAGTATAATGCCCTATAAAATGATTAAGTGTCAGTAATATAATATTCTATAAATGATTAAGTGTCAGTTATATAATGTTCCATTTATGATTTAGTGTCAGTTTTATAATATACTATAAATGATTTTACTTAGCTGTAAATTGTTACTATGAATGATAAAATGCCAGTTGTGTGTACCTATGAATACTTTAGTGTCAGTTGTATAACGTATCTATAAATTATTGTCACTTGTAAAAAATCAGTTATATAATGTACCTATAAATGATTTACTGTAAGTTGTGTACTGCACTAAAAGTGATTTAGTGTTAGGTGTATAATTTCCTAGAAATAATTTGGGTTCAGTTGTATAAGGTGGTATAAATGACTTAGAGTAAGATGTAAAAAGTAACTATGAATGATTTAGTGTCAGTGGTATAATGTACCAATGAATGATTTAGTGTCTGTTTATAATGAATGTATAAATGATTTAGTCTGTTAGTTGTATAATGTCCTTTAAATTATTTGTTTTCAATTGTGTAATTTTTTATAAATGATTTAGAACCATTTAGATAATGCAGTTATAAATGATTTTGTCAGTGGTGTAATGTATTTTGAATGATTTAGTGGCAGTTGTACAATATACCTATAAATGATTTATTGTTAGCTCTATAACATACGTATAAAAGAATTAGTGTCAGTTGTACCATTTTGTATAAATGAATTACTTTAAGTTGTGTAATATATGTATAAATGATTTGGTGTGAGTTGTATATTGTGCTATAAATGATTTGTTCTCAGTTGTATAGTGTAATCTAGCTATAAACAAATTAGTCTGATGTTTATAATGTATCTATGAATGTCTAAGTGTCAGTTATTTAATGTACCAATGAATGATTTAGTGTGAGTTGTATAATGTGTTATAAATAATTTATTTTCAGTTTTATAATGTACATATAAATGACTTAGTGTCTTATGTACAATGTACTGCAAGTGATTTAGTGTCAGTTGTATACTGTACTTATAAATGATTTATTGTCATTGGTATAATATATTTACAAATAAATTAGTGTCGTCTGTACAATGTTCTGCAATTTCTTTAGTGACAATTGTATAATGTACTATAAATTATTTTTGTCAGTTTAATAAATCAATTAATGATTTTGTGTGAGATTTAGTGTCACTTATATAATACAACCATGAATGATTTGTATCACTTGCATTATGTACTATAAATGATTTAATGTCAGTAATATAAAATATCTATAAATGATTTAGTATCATTTGTATAATGTGTTATGAATAATTTACCTTCAGATGTATAATGTACCTATAAATGATTTAGTGTTAGTTGTATAATGCACATATAAATGATATTGTGTCATTTCTATAATGTATTGTAAATGATTTACAATCAGTTATATAATGCAATTATGAATGATTTAGGGTCAGTTGTATAAAGTACAATAAATGATTTGGAGTCAGTTGTATAATGTACCATGAATGATTAAGTGTTAGTTGTATAATACACCTTTTAAATGATTTACTGTCAGCTGTGTAATGTATGCATGAATGAATTAGTGTCAGTTGTGTAATGTATGCATGAATGACTAAGTATCAGTTGTTTAATGAACCAATTAGTGATTTAGTGACAGTTTTACAATTTACTGCCAATCATTTAGTGTCACTTGTGTATATAAATGATTGAGTGCCAGTTGTATATGTGCTGGTGTTTTAGTGTGAGTTTTACAATTTACTGCCGATGATTCGGTGACATTGTTTTAATGTATATATAAATGATATAGAGTTATTAGTGTAATATACAGTGATTTATTTTGAATCAGTTTTATAATGTAACTATAAATGGCTTGTATTAGTTCCATAATATATTATGAATGATTAATTGTCAGATGTATAATGTATCTATAAATAATTTTGTGTAAGTTGCATAATGTACAATGAATGATTTAGTGTTAGCTTTATAATGTACCTATAAATGATTTAGTGTCGTTTATACAGTGTACAACAAATGATTGTGTTAGTTATTGATACATATCTGAATAATGTAGTGTAATTTGTATAATGTATTATAAATTATTTAAATCGGTTATATAAAGCAATTATGAATGATTTAGTGTTAGTTGTATAATGTAGTATAAGTGATTTAGTGTTAGTTGTATAATGTAGTATAAGTGATTTAGAATCAGTTATATAATGTATTATAAATGATTTAGAATCAGTTGCATAATGTATTTATAAATGATTTAGAATCGGTTGTATAATGTACCATTAATCAAATCATTTAGAGTTAGTTGTATAATATACCTATAAATGATTTATTGTCAGCTGCATAATGTATGCATAAATGAATTAGTGTCAGTTGTATAATGTACCCATAAATGACTAAGTGTCAGTTGTTTAATGTACCAATTAATGATTTTAATGCCAGTTTTACAATTTACTGACAATGATTTAATGTGGGTTTTGAAACACACTGTCAATCATTTAGTGTCATTGTGTAATATATATAAATTATTGAGTGTCAATTGTATAATGTACTAGAAATGACTCATTTTCAGTTGTATAATGTATCTATAAATAATTTAGTGTCAGTTTTATGATGCAATTATGAATCATTCAGTGCCAGTTGTATAATGTACCATGAATCATTTAATGTTAGTTGTATAAATGATTTACTGTATGTTGCATAATTTATCTATAAATGGTTTAGTGTCAGTTGTATAATGTGCTATAACTGATTTATTCTCAGTTGTATAGCGTATCTATGAATGATTTAGTCCCAGTTGTATAATGTGCAAAAATAACTCGTTTTCAGCTGTATGGTGTATTCCATAAATGATTTAGTGTTACTTATACACGTATAAATGATTTGTATTAATTGCATAATGTACTGTGAAAGATTTAGAATCAGTTTTATAATGTAATTATTAATGATTTAATGTCAGTTGTATAATGTATATATAAATGACAAAGTTTTTTCTCTAACTACTACAAAAGGTTTTGAATCAGCTTTATAATGTAAATATGAATCATTTGTATCAGTTGAATAATATACTGTGAATGATTTGTTCTCAGATGTATAATATATCTATAAATGATTTATTGTAAGTTGCATAATGTACCATGAATGATTTAGTGTTAGCTTTAATTAATTTTGTAACAGTACTTTGTTACAATATGTCACTACGAGATCAATGTTTTGAAGGTTTATAACTCATAACTTTCCTGATTTTTGACTTATCAAATTATTTGGCTCAGCGATAAGACTAAGGGCTGATAACACTACAAATCGGGTTTCGTTACTTTCAGTGAGAAAAGTACAGATATCTATCTGTTTGGGTAGTTTTCTGCTTGACAACAACAACACAACACTTTAATACATTACAGTTAGTGATACATTTGCTGAGTTTGGACATTTTATGTAAGTATCTATTCATACATGTAATGTTCTCAGACGTATATGGTATAAATATATAATTAGAGCATGAAGGTCAAGTCCATGTATGTAAAGTCAGCATGTTACACATATTGGTCAATTGCTTTTGCAATGTTTAGGAAGATTATGTAACAAACATTATCTACTTCTGCAATGGGATACAAAAGTGATTTTGAGTTTGTAAGCATATTTACACTCTATTAATATTTTTATGTTTTATGAAGGTTGAATTAATATATATCTATATTTGTTATTTTTGTGTAGGAATTAAACTCACTATCCACTAGTACAGGCACAGATAGCCTAGCTGCTTTGTACCGTAAAACACCAAATCAACCAACCAACCAGCCAACCAACCACTAGTACTAGTGAAATGGAGAACCGAGAGAGACGGACTTGTTTACAGTTTAGATTTCTCTACTTTCACCCTCAGCCACTAACATATAAGGAAACTTTTAAGCTAAAGAAAGAGGCAATAACAAGCTATTTGATTATGTAGTGTGAAAAAGGGGAAAGTCTTTTTATATAACTAAATTCTATTAACATTTTTGCAGATGATTTTACAATAAACATTTTTGGGGAATATTAAGAGTCAAATATTCTCGTTCTAATGAAGATAAGTGTGATCATTTTTCTTTTTTTTTGTTCTTCTCATAGCCACGATCAAAAGTACTTTGAAAGGTTCACTTGGCTTAAGTTTGTATTGCTAGAATTATGATAAAGGATTTCCATAATTGAATGATAATCATTGCTCTACCAATTATATTGTCTATTACTCTAACATTTCTACAAAAGGTCAATATCTACAGATTTCGATAGATATTTTACATCGGTAGGTTGTTATAACAGGTATAAATTATCAATAAAAATCAAAGCCTATCATCTCAGGTTTTATCAATATAGATATTATTTCAAAATGTTGAAAAAGAACCCTATAAAACAATGTTTTTCAGAGAATTATTGGTGTGAAATAATAAAATATGAAGGCTGTAAAATTTACGTCATGGTACCAAATCATTTGTATTTTCTTCAGTTTAGGGATGATACAGATCTTTCACAAAAATATAATTTTGACACTAATAAAGGAAGATATGAAATTTATTACTAAGTTGTCTATGGTTTTGACGGTAAGGACACAATTTTTAAAGGGTATAAAGCTTGTTTGTTTGATGTTAAGCACAAAACTACACTAAGCCAAATATCATTGTCGGTGGAGACATAATACCTCAACATCAAGATCATTATTAACAGTCTCAGTTTTATTGCTGTAGCTTTAGCTGTGTTCTTAAAAAAACCTTTGGCCTACTAAAATTAAAGAAGAAATTTTTCCCATATTCGTTACACTGAAGAACCAAAGATAATTGCTAGGGACTCATATCAAACATCAAACTTATTTATAAGACACCATGACAACAGTACTTTGAAAGAAAGTTCTGAAATGACATCGATAGTAACGAGAGGAAAGTTACATCTTTGCCTTCCAAAAATGGATTTACAGGAAATATTTTGATATCTGACCTCAACCGATAACAAATTTTTATTCACAAATGCCGTTCTGATATCTATATATTCCGATAGAACTTTACCTAATTCAAGAACAAGGTGTTTTTCAACGTGTGATAATTCTCCCTTACATACACCAACATTGTTTCCACGTGTACGATTATATAAATAAATGAGTAACTCTAGCCCTTCATTATACAACGCTCTTATCCTCAACCATGGATATAACACATACAGGTCAGTCAGTATACGGTGGATAGATTTATTGGGGAATCAAAAGGAATTAACAATAATTATACCGTGAATGGTGCAGAAAAACAAATTCTTAACTTAAGGGTAGATGTATTCCGTACGGAACGAAACCTTGTCTATAAGTTTAGTGAGTGTTAATATCATGGATGCCACCCAGTTGATGTATGTAGCATTTGTTAAAGAATATTGTACATTAATGCGTGTTCCAGCCAAGATTATTTCTGATGTTACCCTTGTCAATTATGTAGTTATTTCTTCCCACTGAAAGCGCAAACATGAATATTTTCCTCAGAGTGACTAAACAAATATCTTTACAGCTGACTCACCACTTCTCACGCTTGACTGAAATTGCACAACACATTTGAAAGTTAGGTCTGCCTGTTTTGTGATATAATATCGTTTATATATCAGTTGGAACTAACGATCCATCTCTAGGATAGTTTCTCGTAGATTTTACGGATGAACTTAATGAAGATCGCATCTCATTGTGGGTCGATGGTGGACTGAAAAACTACACATATCAAAGTATTAAATAGAGAAACCTAAACTTTTCATCAGTGAAGTATATGGTCCTGAATGTGTTTGACATTAAACAACAATCTATAATTCCTACAAATTTAACCTTTAAACGGCAGCCATCATCATTTGATGCTGCTACCTACAACATTCCCTCTGTTTAAAGGTTAAATAGAATATACTGAAACTATAAGACACTCTTAATAATCATTTGAGAATAAAACTATATCTGTTGTCTAATTTACATCAAACATTACATCCTTCAAGTCTATAACACGTTACCCTGTGATTACTGTATGACAGCATCTTTTAAAAGTTATGTGAGACTTGCGGGTTGAAAGCGTTCAAATATAAAATGTTCTTTTTCTGTTTTACAGGTTCAACAGGATTTGTAGAAGGTGAGACCTGGTTTCCTCTGAAGCTAATGATTTTTCCTAGTTACTGAGTTACAATAAAAGGTCCTTTTTAGGACCATCGAATCCTTTAAAAAAAGGATGCTACGATGCAACATTTAATTATATCTGTGGTTGACTTAGTTTTTGAGTTAAATTAATGAGTTGTGAGTCGAGATAAATTCAACAGTTTCTAACATAAAAAGAAATACAGTATTTATTCTAATATACCAAATAAGGCAGATGTGTAAGTTATCTAATTCCTATAAACATTTAACTTTCGTTAAAGGTAAAGGCGTAGGAGCTTCAAAATAATCTATTAATAAAAGTTATGATGAAACTGCCAATATATTTACTAAAATTAAGAAAGATGGCATTCTTAATTATAAACACAATTTGAATATTATGCCCTTAGATATGAGCCATAATCTTCTATAGTTCATCTAATATTTGTAAAGAAGTTTCATTACGACCTATTGTTTTCGACACTGGAACTTTCAGCCATACTTTACTGGGCTTTAATTGAATTTTTAAAATGTTCACCATCATTGAATGTATATACATGTACATAAACATCAATATGTGTGTATGTGTCTGTTTCTTATACGTTTCCACGTTTCTTGCTCAGTTAACACCAAACTTAACACAGTGATATAGCTCTATTTGTTATTTCTTCATACCATAATTAGATAACCAGACCCACCTCTTGCAGTTATATCTTTCACAAATGCTAATAGTTATCTTTAGTGTTTTGCACTATATTATTTATACCCAATAAAAAACTAAGGTTTCAATCTATCAAGCGATCTGGTTTGTTGTTTTCTTTATATAGCTTTGTCTATTTTATCATTTGGTTTCAAATTTCTTCTGATGGAAATTACTAATTACATTGAAGAGCTTAGCTTAATTTCTTTAAGGATATTATCATATAGTTAAAAAGCCACAAAATCATCATATTTATTGGACAGTGTTTTCTGTGTGCTATTATTCTGTGTTCTTAGTTGTATTATTTATTACATAAAAACATTATTGATTTATCAATACCTTTAGTAGACAGAAAAGTAAGCTTTCGAGTCATGACAGTTGACAGCAAAAAAGAGAAGACCCAGGTGAATATTATATTCTTTGTGTTTCATGTGTGCGTTTTATTTATTATATCAGTGAGTAAAATGTAAAAAAAATAGTAACTTATGAGATAAGGTAAAGTAATTATTCTCAATATGGTATGCTTCTGAGTTATATAATTTTTGGGTTTTAGTTTCGGAGCTGCTGTAAAAACAGCCTTGTGAGGGATGTCAACATATTTAACCTGATTATTCTTTTTACTTTCATGTATAAGAAAATTATGTTTGCTTTGGCAACGTTTTAACTGACACGTGGGTGTTGATTTCGGAGCTCTAGCAATAATAAATTTGTCTCGGCTTTCAGCATTTTCAATAACAGTAAAAACGTTTCTCTGGTGATGTTCTGGTTTTCTGACAAGTCTTACGGTGATAATTTTATCATCGCTGTTGACAAGTCTAGTAGACGGAGGCCTGATGTCATTTGACACCTCCCTCTGGATACATTCATCAACGCCTTTTATTTCTTTTGAAGCTGATGTTTCTGTCTGAAGATGTAAATAATAAATATCTATAGTGGGGCAATACTCATCAATCGAGAAAATTTTGTTGTTTTAAAAACAATAATCGGTTAATAAACATTTTAAAATATATAATTTATTCTTTATGTAGCAATCATTTTACTATAATACGCGTAAAACCAAATAACTATTTATATGCAAATTATGAAATTGGTTTCAGATATCTGAGAAATGTTTTTTTTTTCAAAACTATAAAATATGTGTCAAGCATTGTCCCAACCAGCGAGGAAGTCAATATACAGCAGACAATAGCTTTAAATACTGTTTTACATTTATATTTTATATGTTCAGAGAGGATAACTGGTTTGTTTATATTATTGCTAAAACAAAGTTATTGCGTTAAACTAAGCAAAAAGCTACTCCATAGGTTATCTGTGCTCTACCCACCACGAGTATCGAAACCCGATTTATAGCGTTGTAAACCCGCAGACATACCGCTGAGTTACTGGGGTACTATTAAATCAACATAAAACTATTGTTATAAAGATATGTAAATTGTTATATAAATTAAGCATGAAAACTTATGAAATCTGAACTGCGAATGAATGGTTATTTACTTTACATTATAATGAGAAAGAGTATTCAAACTGTCTTATCATAGTTGGAGTAAATCACGGAGTTTATAATACTTGAAAATATTCAGTGACCTTAGTAAAGTCCTAAATAAGACAAGTGGATATCTCACTAAATGTCTATCAGACCAATGAAAGTTAGGTGACTGTGGAAACAAACACTGTTGTAAAATGTCTCAAAGTGTTATTAACAAGATATGATGGAATCACTTGTAACAAAATGGCACAAATACGCTGGTACTGGACTAAACAGAATGAAATCCACAGTTTAAGTAGGTTACCGTTATCTAACGATTCGTTGCAATTATAGGATAACTGTTTAAAAACAGAATCAGATGTTAATAGCTACATCTAACATCATTTCAGTGTACATACGGTTAAAACACTCAATAAGCTTGTAAATATTAACAAAAAAGATACACTCTAGTTACAGTAAGACACAAAGTAATTTGCTTTAATATCAGAAATGGAAATATATATGTAAATGAAAAATCTCGAATGGACTCTCTGACCTTTATGTTTTCCAGATGTCATTAAGGCTATACATAACAGCAATGGAAGTACCTCTTACCCTATCATATATTGTTACGTTTGGTTCTGGCTTCAGCTGAATGGATGATCATTGTTTTCGCACATGTAATAATATTGAAGAAGAGGTGATTGACCAGTTTAATTAGTGTACAGACTTATTAGACCTCAAAAGTATCGAACATGTATAGGTCTCTTTGGAAGAAGAATCACATGTATTCAAATGACTCTGAACGTTAAGGATTCTCTGAACGCATCTTTTTCAGTAGTTGTGGATGCCCCAGGGCCTTAACAACACTGATTTTAAACATGCAATATCGATATGATATTGTTCACACAGTTTGACATAGTATACATTACATTAAAGTGAAATGTTTTTAACTCTAAAAATGTTAATTTCCTTCCACCAAATATTAATCGTAAACGTAAGATGAATGAGAAGTTAATTAAATTTTGAACCAAATACAGATAAATAATCCGATGTCAGATATTCACAGAAATTAAATATGAGAATGATTGTAATTATTTTATAACAGTAAATTTGCATTAGCATTAATAATGTACTATTAATTCCATTATATTTTAATTGCTCCGTGCAGTATACACACATATAGATATATGTAGGTATAAATAAACCTATCTGAAGTGAAAGTTTAATATTATTTGTTATTAATGAATATATACTTACGCTGTATAATACTGAGTACTTTAAAAAACAAGAACTTTAAACGTATACGAACCGTTGTCCGTGAATCAGATTTTAATGTCTCTTTAGGTTTGTTATTATTCACGATTATCGTAACACGTTTCTTTGATATATCTTCACAAGAACCTGAAGCAGACTTGGGTACGTTTTCGGCTCTTTTTGTATTTCTTTCTTCTCGGTAATTTTCATTTATCGTCTGCAAAGTGGCTGGTTCTGTCTCTGTTTGCTTTAACAGCATGTTAGTTTCTCTTTTATTAATCTGATCTATCAGGGTCTTCTCACATTCAAGGGTCATTGAACTAGCTTCCAAAATATCTAATTCACTAGAGATAATCTTTTCAGCACCAAGCGCTTGGTCTTCTGGCTTTGTAACGGCAAAAACTCCACAAGACCCCAGGACGCAGTTTTTCAAGACTTTCCATCCCCTCAGGGGCCTTTTCATTTCCGTTGCAGAAACAACAAAGAAAACAATCATAAAAATAATAATAAATAAATAAATCACATATTTCAAGAACACTAAAATATACATTATTTATTTATTATTTAATAAGCTAGGGATAATGGGTTATTCCTTTATTTGTGATCTTAATATAGCTAAAGATATTAATATAAAAGCACTCTTGTGCTTAAGCAACAAATAATTGCATCGATTCTGTAAGCAAGTGTGTTCAGTCATGCTGTTTCGAACAATCAAACATAGAACCGCACATGAAAGCAGATGTATCAACATAATACCTGATATGAAGGTAAAGGTCTAAAATTAATACTTCGCCTGAAATCAGATGTATGAACATGCTATCTCGTATAAAGGCAAATACATGAAATAGTACGTCACAAAGGTAGGTGTTTCTAACAGCAGTTTGCGTATAGAAACATTTAAGAAAGAACGTAAATAATAATCTTATACAACAAAATGAGAAATAAAAACGCGATTTTTTCTTTCAGTTTTCTATATAAACACAATACTAACAACGATTAACTCTAAATAGTTGTCTTTTTTGTTGTTTTCTTCATAAGCAAACACATCTACAAAAATACTTGAAAAGATCATCAAGTTTGGTAAGTAGTATTGACTGTAACTGAAAACTTACTTTGGCCTTATTTGTAAGGTTAATTAAACATATTCAGCTTTACTAAGTTCATATTGATGTTTTCACAAATTAACTACCAAAGGGGCACTAAACACACTTGACATTTTCAAATGTGGGAGCGCTATAACAGAACACCCAATCCTACTATCCAATTAAAAGATAAATGGGTATTGAGGCCAGATGCTCTCTTACACCAGTATACTCAAATGAATAATCCCTGTGTTCCACATACTTTAATTATCAAGAACTACAAGATAACATGTAACTTACCACAAAGCAATAAGACAGATCGAAATGAGTGCTAGCTCTTACCTCCAACAAGGATATCTTACAACTGTAGGTTTTGAAGCCCAGGGGAACGTGACCTTGAAAACCACTTCAGTTGGATCTTAAGACAGAGAGTCGTTTTTCAAACCGTTTTATGCACTGTATCGATAACATAAAACCGAAAGAGAACTTCAAATGTAACTTAATATTAATAGGAAAGTGTATAATTCTTTAAGCTAAAAAATAATCTTAAAAAATTTAATTAAATAAATATGATATTTCTTACATTTATAATATATTTTCATGTTAAGCATTGATAATGTTTAAAATTTTCCAACTGTATACATGTATATGTAATTTTTCTTTACAGTTTAAACAGATAACTAGCAAAGAAAAATGACGCCTGTTATGTTATTTGAGCTCCCTAACTAGTAGACAAGTAGTACAGTTTTGTAATAACAACAACTATATAGTTATATAACGGGAAATCAGCTGAGTTTTCCAACATATTTAAATTATTAGACAATATATCAAGAACCCTACTGGCTTTCCCTTCCAAACACACGTGATCAGACTGTATAAGAAAAATCTCGACATTTTCTTTACGATAATTGACATATTTTTCAATTCAGTATGATACAGTTAGTTAAATTAACTTTGATTCACTTAAATTGTAAGAATATAACACAAATTAAACAAACTGTCTTTCCATTGACTACTTAATAAAGCCAGTGTGTTTAATAGCTATTCACTTACTGTATTAAGTTCTATAATTAGCTTCTTCACTTATTATGGTACATAATTCTTTTTGCTGTCGATTCGTATCCACTGAATGGTAGTCACTTCAACACTATTATTAACAGTAATTTTTACAACTTTTTTCTTCACTGTGAATTTCCAACATAAAGAACTATCATTTCGACTATAAACATTGTACGTCACTGCTCACGAAGTTTTTTCGCTTACTTGGTAACAATTCTTTCTAATAGTTTTATTCAGAACTTATGACACGGTGCTAAAGTTTTGATAATCCAATATAATTATAATATTATATTAAAACATTTGTTTTGCATTTGGACAAATTACTCTCTTTTATTTCAACAACAAGATTATGTATGCAATATAAGCATATTAAACATAGATTTAAGTTATGTTTTGTGACATATACTGTTTTAGTTAAATATCTTTAGGTATTTTTAGTAATGACGTGAAGCACACAGATTGAGACACCGTTATATTTGTTTGTTTTTCAATTGCGAGGACAGCTGAACGAGGGATTTCAGCGCTAGCCGTTCCTAATTTTGGAATGATATGCTAGAGAGAAGACAGCTATTCAATACTATCTGTCGTAAATGTTTGAGCCCATTTTTAAAAACGAGTAGTGGGATTTCCCAATAAATGCAAAGTTTTTGATGCACTAAAAACCATGAAAGTTATAAAGAAGTTTTATTGTAACAATCTGTTTGAGCAGAAATAAACCTTTTTAAAATTTTAAGGAAACAATAAAAGAAAACTTTAAAACCCTTTTGTCCCATTACTTCTACAAAGGTCTTTATTATCGGCTCCTTTTCATCAGTAATTTCGTCTTCTGGACAAGTTACATAGACATCAGCAGCAAAAGATGTCATGTAAGTCCCTCCTGGGCACGGCAGGCAGTAAGTTTGGAATCCATTGTCACAGTGACCAGGAAGATATGTAACTAAAAGCGTTGTAAGTACATATCTAAGCATTTATTAAATTTGTGTTAATTTTATAGTTCTAACAATGTGTTTAGTATCAGAAAACGTATTTATTGAACTGAAACTACATGTTTTTAAAATTGTTTCATCTATTTGTCTTTAATGTAAACAGTTAAAGTTATTGAGTGTCATATATACTTACAACGCCTATCAGCATCTCTTCGGTGTCCTCCAGTGCAGTTGAGGTTCTCGGCTGAAACATACACTGGGAAAAACAATAGATCGTTAATCTTTTTTAGCACGTTTAATGTCACCGTTGGAATACAAGGTTTTTCACGATGAGCACGACACACTAGCTATATTACTAACTATGACTCATTCTGTAAAATAACAACATAAATGTTACTTTTCGTGAGAAAAATAAAACATGTGCTTCAAAACTGTTTCTTAACAACAGACTTTTGTTTCTGTATGTACTTCCTGATTGAGTTAACTAATGAAACTAATCACATAAATTTGGAAATATATGAAATTACACACAATCTTTTGCTGTAAATTTAAAGTATTGAATATTCAGAAAACGTTCCTAAAAACACTTGGTAGATATGAAATGTATCTTTACAGTTCATAAGATTTTTCTTCAGCATACAGTAGTTGAGTTCATTATATCAAATTAACTTTGGAGCCTCACCACTTTTCTCTACAGGCTTTCCATAATCCATCTAGTGTTTGATCACATAGTTACTACATCAGTCACCTGACTGGTATGTCTGTGTGTACAATAACATGCATATCTATCTAATTACTCAGTGGTTCATCTCGTTCCTAGACTGAGATTTTTTTTTTTTTTTTTTTTTGCGCACTGTCGCCTGGCACACTTTGGAGGTTTTTGTCTCTGACGTTTGTGTTCGTACGACTTGTTGCAGGTATTTTTCCGAATTGTTCTGGCGAACCAAAATTATTTTTTTGATGCTTTTAAGTACAAGAAATATCTTTGTTTCGAAAAATTTAAATTCTCATTTGAATATACTTTAATGATTTGAGCATATAAAAATTTACATTGGAAAAGTCTGTTACATATTTTTCCCAAAAGCGACTAATTTTCGGTGATATCACACCATCTACGAAATGTTAAGCTATTAGCACAAGATACATAGAAGCTTATAATAACAATCTTAAGAAGATTTTACAAACAAAAGTTTAAAAGATGCAAACAAACACTGATTAATTTGCTTGGTGCAGAGATAGAAAAGAATTGCAATCATTTTGAAGCAAGGAAAATTGACACTGGTTTTGTTGGAGAAACAGTGGTGAGGGTACTTCATTCTACCAGTACAGTGTATAGTATTAGTGACCATACAGCTCTAGAATTTTAGACCATAGTGCAAACAGTTTCTGCTATCAGTGGTGAAACACTTGTTAGGTAAAGCTCTTTTAAACACTGGTTCATAACTTGTTTTGCCTTGATCTTAACTTATAAGGTTTAAAGTGGAATTGTGTGCAACAAAATTTAAGTTTATACTACAATCCTTTAAAGGAGCCAACAGAGTGACTATTGAAGGTGGTGATGAAATCATGCAGTATCTAAAATCCTATTTTGCCTTACCACTAGGAATGGCACATTACTAAAACGACTTCATACTGATCAACCAGAATACCTAGATCTGTTTCTTCCGTAATACAATTAAGAGTAATCCTGTCACAACAATTATAATTCAAGTTGTGATATCTTGCAGGAATTGCTGTACATTTGTTAAAATTAAAAGTCATTTGCCATTTATTTTCTCAACTCATCAATCTCTCCAAATACTTTTATAAGGCAGTAGTACTCTACTCACATCCAGCAACATGGAAAACTGAAGTATCACCAGTTAATTTAATTAATCTGTTAACTTCCTTCATCTTTGTCATTTATAAAAATCCAAAAGAGTGAGTGCCATAACCTTAAGCCTTTAAGTATCCCACTCGTTACATTATTCCAATTTGACTGAACTCCATTTGTAACAACCCTCTGCTTTCTTCCATCTAGCCAGTTTTCTTTCTAAAGAACCAACCTGTCCTGCAGAGATACCTTTTTAACAAACCATTTGTGTGGCGTTTTTGTTTTTAAGAACATACATAAAAAGTTTTCTTCATTACATCTTGTTACATTTAGTAAAATCAAAGCAACCTGTCATTTCAATCAGTAGGTCTTGTTACATTTTCGAGTTGTGGTAGTTTTAATTTTTGAATTTTACCAAAATTTCATGCATGTGTAATGCAGAAATCAGCATAAATGTAACTACTGTTTTACAAGTAAGCAAATGGAAATGAATTCACTTATAATGAGTTTTATTTCACCATAAAAATTAGAACAGTTTTACCATTATTTAAATAAAAAGTTAGATTTTATGCATCCTTTTTTTATTGGCTTTTTATTGCAACATTTGTAAGTGACGATTACTTCCCTTACCCTGGTCTCTCACTTTGGATGGATCATTCCAAATGATGAAAACACTAATGCACCAGAGAGGTTATGGTTATAAGCCGTACCTGCAAAACTGCAAATAGAAATATATAAGATCTGGTTTGGGGACTTCCATTGTACAAAGTGATTAAACTGCAGTGGTGGTTTATGAAACTTGTTTCAGAAAGGGTGAAAATTTTATCTTATATTTTAAAATTGTTGCAACAACATTTGGAAATTTCTCACTTGTTATTTCCTTCTCTTTGAAGCTCAGTTGTTTCCCTTGTAAATTAGTTGCAAGATATTGACTAGGTAATGAATATAAGAGCTCCATTTACATTTTTCAATTTTTCCTTTGCATAACTGTCAAGCATCTCACTGTCCAAATCTTCACCAATATTGTATTCATCATTCTGAACCTTATTTAATGACACAGCAATGTGCTTTGATATTTTGAACATATCTTTAATGTAGCATTGTATAATGTTGTTGTCTATTTCTTGCCTTATCTCAAAATACAATTAATAAAGCTTATGAACTCAAATATGGTTTCAAGTAATCTGCCACTCTAATTCAGTGGGCATCTGTGGCATTGCAAATATAGAACCACCACATTCTTTATATGCAGCAGTAGCTGTGTGGTTATTTATAAATTATTTCATTATTTCAGTGTATGTTCTTTAATATTCTGTATTTATAGATCTTTAGCCAGGAGATTTAGTGTATAAATTGAACAATCATAGCTAATTTATATATTATCTTTATTTCTCAGTAATCTTTATTTTATGTACTAAAACTATAAATGAGTAGTTTTTAATTTATTTCATTACTACAGTGGAACTTTACAACTGTACAGTATTTGCTCTAGATAACTAGTTCAATTACATATACTAGCTATATAACGCTCTTGTTTGTAAACTATGTAGTGCTGTATGGTAACAAGTGTAGATGTTAAAATAGGTATATTTATTTACATAAAAATAGTACTATATGAACTGTATTTTGGTCATAAACAGTGAGAAGAATATACTATTTTGATATCTTACCTTCACTCACAGAATAGCTTTTCTTGACTAGTATTGCTCTCTATCAGCACAAATGTTTAACATATGCTATTATCCTATAATATCCTGCTTCTGCGTATTCATATTCAAATGATCATGGAGCAGGTTTTCACTAATGGAAGCTTGACATAACTCCTATTGTAACCAACACTCTTTCAACATGTGCACCAAATCACTTCTTAATTGAAGTAGTACTGCACATACATGCTATTTTTTGCTCACAGTATTTTGTCTGTATTTTCAGTTATTCTCACGACTTCATTTTTCTTTACACTTTGTTCAAGTTTTGCATTTTGGTATTTTACCAGTTTTTCCAAAATGTGTGACTTTTCAGGGATATTTTTGTTTTTATATTATGGATTTTACTCTGTGGCAAGTGGAGTCTGACCTGTATACTTTATTTTTGGAAAACACTCTCCATCCTGTGACAATACTTGTTGTCAGTTACATTGTAGTCTTTCCTACTGCAGACCTGATTTAGAATTCGAGATGCATCCAAGTTTTTGTTGATATACCCTATCAACGTGGTAGCTCTGCTTTTCAATATAGAATTTTAAGGCCGCTTGTTACACCGTTTCCAGTTACTTGGTCCTCTTGAGTTTCCAATGCTCATTTTTTCAAGCTTTATTACAGTGGAGTATGAGAACTCTTACCAGTTCCTGAGTGTTGGAGTGTTGTATCATGGAGGCCTGTCCTCCTGCGATGAATCACACCATTTATTTGAGAGTAGAGGGGTGGCATTATGCATGTTTTGATGGCATGTGGAACTTCCTGGTACTGACCTGATGTACAGTTTAAGATTGCATCTGTTTTTAATTGTTGCACTGTGCTATATTTTTTTCTATATATCTATTTTTTTTCTGTATCTTGATGTCTTTCCCACTTTGGAACTGATGATCAATCCCAGATGCCACCAGGTTTTAATTGAAGCATTCCACCATGTCACGTATATATCAAACATCTATAATTGCAGTTTGCCTCTCATACTGAGATGTTTCTCCTAACTACTGCTGGATCTATGGTTGGAAATGGTACAGCTAAGTAAGTTCTCATGTGCTGGCTTGTTTCCTTCCTCCTACCGTAGAGTGAATGATGAATGCCAGTAGCCAACAGGTTTTGGATTGGAGATGCACCTCACCTTTGTGGTTCCTTTATCTACTATTGGCTGGATGTCAGTTCCTGGCAGATCTTGTGTTGTTTGTAGCTGGATACTGCATATTTTCTCACTTGTTTACAACCAGTTATCTTCCTTGTACTGCAGACCAAAAGTACTATGCCTGTTCCTATCAAGTTTATGCCATCTTGTCTGAGCTTTCCACCTTCATGCAATCTACTGGGTGCCAGTTTTACTGGTGTTGGTTGGGTTGGATATCATGCAAGTGATGATGGATTTTCATGTGGAAGCTCAACTTCTTTACCAATTCCCATTTCAAGGAGGAAAGGTAGGCATTCCTCTACCTACTGCAAATCTGATGTAGCATTCCAGATACTGTCTGGTGTTGCTTGAGATTGAACTACCACTATGGTTTGTTGCATCCTAGCCACTCAACACCCAGGAGTCCCATTCATTGATTATACATGTTCTGGGATTCCTTCATGTTTCAAACTTCACAGTGTCATTAAAGAGTGAAAAGCAGACCTGAATCAGGTGTGGTGTGATCTCCCACTGAGGTGCATTGTTTTTGCTTTTCATTTCATGCCTTCTGGTCTTTTTGAGCACTTTCTTTAGGGGTATCCTGTTTCTGTATTAGACTTTCACCAGTTCAGTGTGGGATTTTAGCTATTTTGTGGCAGGAGGTGAGGTATCATATGGGAAACTAGGATTTCCTACCCTGCCTCCTCACTTCCAATGATATATGGTGTAGGTCTTCTGAACGATCTTGAAGTGATTAATGAGTGCAGATTAAGAGAGCTGCTGCATGATCATGTGCATTAAGTATGCATAAGCAGGAGATGCAGGGCTAGTGATATGTCTTGAAACTTTGAGCCAGTAGAGAGCAGTACTAGTCAGGGAAAGCCAGTTTGTGTAAGGAGGTATCTATCAGAAATACATTTTCAGTGTAGGAAAATACTAACATAAATTTTCACTTTAACAAGATAAAATACATTATGAAAATAACTGAAGAGATGAATATCCATAATCCTGTTAGCTTGGTACTATAAATATTAATCACAACAAACATTTATACATCTTTATTTGTATAGTTGGTGAAATTGTCTTTTCAGAAAATTTTCTTCCAGTATATTAAAATCTTGATCTTGCTTGGCTTTATTTATATGTATATTGTAATCTCTTTTACACAGCATGGTCTTATGATCTTTCTGAAGACCATGTTGTGAGTGATACTTTTCACATGAACCATTGAGGTTGCTCATAAATAATGCTGATCATGTCATTACAACTTAATAGGCTAATCCAGAGAAATTCAATCTTTTAAGAATTTAATATTAGCTCTTGTGCAAATATTATTTTGTGTATTGATATATGTACTCTTATGTATTTTGTATTTAAATTATTAAAATTTTTGCCTTTACAACTAATCTGGAGCTTATTTTTATTTGATGTGTACTCTTTGTGAGAAACTATCTAGTACATATTTTTTACTGAATTACTTCAGCAGTAATGTTATCATGCATTGTGTTTTGATGACTAGAAACGTAGCAGTTCAAATATATATAACAAGGAACTTGTTACAAGTCATTAGAAAAGTAGAGAATTTTTTCATTTTGTTTATCTTGACATTACTCAAATTTTTTTATAATTATGTCAAAAGATCCAGTAGTATGTAGTAAACAACCATAATTAGTTGCATATATAATATTATAGAAGTGTAGTTTCTTTATAGACTTGCAGAATATGCTAAACTTTATAACTAGGAATACCGTTTTTCATCGAGACTTTTCAAATTTTACTTATAGTTTATTTTAATCAAGTTCTGAAGCTTCAGAGGTTAGTTTATAGGGTAGGTTGAATTATTTTCTCCACAACTAATTTTTATAGATACTGTTAGGGTGCAAACAGACTGCATAACATTTAAATTACAATTATAGAAGGGTTGAAGTTGTATATTAAACATTTACACTGTACATGGTTGTTGTTGATGATATTCTATATTTAATTATATTGACTGAATACATACTTCAGTTCATTACATTTTCATTCAGATTGTTGTAGCATGAAGTGCAATGTTATGTACTTACAGTATTTCTATATTACCATTAACTTGTTTATGCCAGTTATAAGACAAAAATTACATCCCTCTTATGCTGATCAAATCAGAAACTTGTTAAAGATGCAATGTGTTTATGCAGTTTTAACAGTTCTTACAGCTGCCAACTTATGCTGGAATATTTGGTATAGAAGGACTCCATGATATGCACTGGAGACTGCTGCTGCCCTTACTTAGATACAGGTTGAAGATTGTTAGCCTGAGGATTGAAAAGGAACATGTAAGTGATCTGGGAATGAGGGATTTTGTAACAATTATCAGGGAATATGCAAATTTATTGTTTATATTTTATGTTAAAAGAAGGCTTTGAGTTGTAATATCAATAAAAAATGTAAATATTTATAAATAAGGACTTGAAACTAATTTTATTGTTATTAATTTTTATAATTTTTGTTTTCTAAGAGTTGCATTAAGAAAAGTTGCGATCTCTGATCTGTGTTAATGTGAACTTACCTCAGAGTTTTAAGTTTGGCTGGAAAACTCTGTATTAAAATAACTGATATTGTATGATATAATAGAATATTGAACATTGTGCTAGAAGTTATTAGAAATTTCAAGACACTGAAAATCACTACATTAATTGTTAAGTAATTTATACAATTTTAATATTTCTCTATTATTATTTTGCATACTTAGTGTTTATTATTTTAGAAATATGCTGTAGAAAATTTCAGTAAAATAAAATGTCTTGTATGGTTTAATATTACTGTAAAGTTTATTATAGGTATGTTTGTTATGCCACATATGTAATAGGTTTAAGAAGTTAAAAAATTAAATTAGACATTTAGAATTGTAATACAGTTCATGAAAACAGAGTAACAGTATTGATAGCATTATCAGTTGACCAAGATTACAAAATGAAATTGAAATAGGAAATCTCTCAAGATGGATTCTTCTATGTGGTTTAGAGACTTCTAGTGAAGGTTATTTATTTTTAGTTTACCTCCTTTGGGACCTGAACATCAGCCCATGCGTGTGCAGAGTATGGAGACCTGTGAAGAGGGGAAAGAATCCTGGTTGATAAATAGTATCTGGAGCACTGCAACACACCACTTTGGCCTTAAATTCTTTTAGATGTGTGGCCTTTCTAGGGTCAGTTGCCTAGTCCTTTTGGTCTAGAGTCAGCTGAGTACCAGAGTTGGGGATTCTGAGCAGGTGTTGTAGACATTGTCTGATGCTGGTGTTTGGGTACAGTGCTCATGAATCCCTGGCATTATAGTGTCCTTGTTGGTATTGTAATATGTCCCTTCATGAGACTCCAGGGTTGATAGTGTCAGAGGGCACAGAATATTTTTCCTTTCCTTGTTTGGTAAGTTACTACTTACAGAAATCTCTGTTCTACAGTCACCATCAAAGTCAATTCCTGTACCTATGTTTCTAAGTTCACATTCCTATACTGTCAGATCCTTAGGGCAAATGTCACAACTTTTTGTCCAGAACAGATTAGAGGGATTTGCTGTCCCTCTCAAGTCAGACAAGAAGTTAAGTTCTGGAGACATCTTGATTGAAACATTTATGCCACATCTTAGCAAACTCCTTGTGAAGTCAAAATTCCTATTGAGGTTATCCCACATGCTATTTTGAACTCTTCATGAGGAGTTATTGTTGAGAGAGCTATTAAAAACATTTTAGAGTTGGAGATACTCACTGGTTTCTCTAGCAAAGGAATTTCTGCTTTACGACACATCACCGCTTTTGAGGACAGAATTATGTAACTGACCAGTGTTCTAATTTTGACATTTACATCACCACATCATCATGCTTCTATCATGAGAGGATATTTCTACTACTAGAAAATATAATCATATGTTCCTAACCTTCTCAGATGTTTCCAGTGTCAATGGTGTGAACATACAAAGTTATCTTGTCATAATTCTTTGTTGTGTGCCTGTTGTGGTTGCAAAGACCTTGATACATACAGTTGTCAACTTGACCCTCACTGCATCATGGTGTTTCTTATCCCTCTTTTCCATTCTTGCCTTATGTAGGTGAAAGAGGTACAACATTTTTGTATTGTAAACAACATTACTTAACCAGATGCAAAATAATTATCCATTCACACTCTTTGTCACTTGAACCTGCTTCTACTGACAGAAATTTGCATAAATAACTCCAGGTTACAAGGAGGTCAAGAGACCTCCTACTACAAAAAAGCAATGTGGTTGCAAGCAGAAGAGTTCTTCACCCAATACTCCTCCATCTAATTAAAAATGGATAATTTCATACAATGAAACTTTCAAGGTTTTTGTTCTAATTTGGATGAAATTAAGGCTTTGAGTGATTCCTGTTCACCCTAAGTCTCTTTCTTTACAGGAAGTATTCCTAAAACCTGCTGATACTGTCACCTTTTGGCAGTTTTCTTTATGTTGAAATAACAGGTTAAGTGATGGATAAGTTCATAGAGGGATGGCATTGCTGGTTAAACAGCAAGAACCCCCCTTGTATGTGCCAGTATACACTTGGAGGCTGTAGCTATCAATATCTTCTTGTGTTGTACCATCACTGGTTGTTCTCTCTACTTATATCATGGAGGAACTTAAAACCAGTCAACTTTGATGCTGTTATAGAACTGTGGCTACCTTTATTTTTTGTCTTGGAAGACTTGACACAGTCTTCTTTGGGGTGGTGCTGATATTGATGGTAGGAGTTGTTTCACTTAGCATAAACTCTTAGATCATAACTTGTCTCTTAATCAGTGGTGGTTCTTTTATCTGTTTTCATGCATCTAGTCAGTCTTTTACTGCTAATGATCTATCTGTCTGTTCCCTTTCATTTTTCTGTTTCTCTTTTTTTCTTGGAAAGTTTACAGTGACACTGGACAGTGATAATATTCCTGTCATTTTGAGAGAGACTGGGTGTGGTCAGTGTCATCCAACCTGAGTGCCACTATGTAAAATGGCCCAAAACTGGTCCTGCTGTTTTTAATCTTCCAGCTATTAATGATTAGGTGGAGACAACAGCTAATTGTATCATTTTAGCAGCTGTTTGTTATACACTCAGAACCTCAACTTGTTTTCCATGGTGGTTTCCTGCCTGCTAGCAGACATGAAAGACTCTGAAACAGGCCTGGAATATCTTTCGTGGGTATTCCACTCTTTCTAATTGCATTTGTGTTTAGTGGGTCCATGCTCATGCTTTGCAGGTCAAAGCCAAAAGGAATCTTGGACTGAGGGCTGTAACTTGAGTGTCATGCTTTTCAATGTGAAAATCAGTGCTATTACAATCAGTTGTGGTTGTTATTAGATGACGGTGCTGTCACCTTGTCCCTCTGAGGCTAATTACTATCCTGACCTGTGACTTTTCTTTGTGCCATTTGAAGAAGGTGGATACTCTTTATTAGAAGTAACACCCTTTCTTTGCTGAGCATTTTCTGGAGCATTTTTCTACTCCTGTTTGTACAGATGGTTTGAACTGTAGTTACTCTGTGGGCTCTCTTATACTTTGTTGTGGCCTTGTGGTTGTGCATAAAATTTAGTTTTTTTTCTCCTTATTTTCTAGCATATGTACTTTGAATTTTGCTAAGGAATGCTTTAAACTTGATATTAATGGTTCCATTTTTCATTCAACATTTGTTTTTAATAATTAAAACATAAACAGAAATGTTTAATGAACATGTATTAGACTACTATGTCCAATTTGGATAATTGTACTGAATTTTATGTCTGAAAGAGGAATACACCTTAAAACTTTAGTGAAAGAAAACTGAAAGTCATTTCTTGACCACTGATCATTCATTGCCTTAAACCTTATTACTATTTGTATATTTAATGTAGCATTTGTATTAGTTGTAAAACTGTTTTTAATTCTCTGTTTATTTTGGAAGTTGTACAGTTTACTTAATTGGATGCTTAGTATACACGTGTTTACATGCATATTTTCTCAAACTTTTCTTGAACAAAGATCAATAGTTGTTTCATTGTGGTTCATTATGTGATAGATGATGCTTTATTGCATTAACTACCTGATTCACAGATAAAATCAAATCAGTATGTTAATGATTTATTCCTGAATTACTATGTGTTTTATTAGTTGTCAGTATTTATAAAGGCTTTTATTCTTTCCACCAACCTACAGTTCCATTTTAAATAACAGTGACACTAAATAATTACACTTTATTATACTACAAACTGTTAAATTACTATCGTACATTAGATAGGTCAGTAGGTTCAGTGTTTAGTAACTCAAATGGTATAAGGGTGTCAGAGAACACATGTAGTTATAATGACATCAGTTGCTGCAACAGCTGGTTGTAAAAGACAGAAGTTATTTTCTGTTAATATTGTTATTCAGTATCTTCACTTAACTGTCTTTGTATTTCTTGTAAAAAACAACAAACAAACAAAAAACATGACCTGAATTACCAAAAAGGTATATCAAAATTTAGTCAGACTATTAACTGTAAAGACTAGGTGATATTCTGTTCTACTTAAGAGAACACTTCATTAGTTTTTGGAATTCTTTATCTGAAATAAGCTTGTGAAGTATGCTTAAATTTGTATGTAGTACATATCCAAAATATATATTCATCAGAGGTTAGTAATGTTTGGTCTTATTAAAGAAGGTAAATATTATATATTTATTTTATGTATGTGTTTTTGTAAGCTTTCTATCCATCAAACTGCAAACAAGAATGGAAATTTTATGAAGCTAAATTACAATTTTGAATCTTTTTCTTTTGATAATGTCTAATATGAACTGTTTGTTTCTTTCTGTAATGTGAGCAGATTTGATGCTACCTATTTGAGTTCAAAAGGTATGAAACCAAACCTGATGTAGATCCCTTACAAGGTTTAACAGAGGCTGAGGAAATAGTAGAAGAACGATGTGAGGAAAAAAGATGTAGAACTGTAGAAAGATGTTTAGGATGATGAAATGTGTGAGGGGAGGTTGTGTTGATGTGTGCTTCTGGTGTTTCATATGTAATAACTTATTTTTTGATTTATTCTAATTGAATTTTTATTATTAATAACTTTATATTAGCAATATTGTTGTCTTCTAATGGTAAGTTTCTAGAAATCTATAACATAATGTTCTCTACAGTAGTTATTTTATAAATTGTAAAGGGATGTTTTAATTAGCATTTGAAAGAAACATATATTGCAAATAAAATAAAGCACCTTCAAACAAATATTTATCTTACCATGAAATGGAAAGAAGAGGTCTCACCCTGTGTTCAGAACATCAGATAATTGGAAAAACATTACACTAGTAAACAAAATCATCATTCATTAATGTTCAGATTTTTTAAACGTAAAGAACAAAAACATTTAAGTTATGTAGCTAACAGTGGTTTTCAAGTACTATTAACACCTTTTGTGTTTAATGAAAGTAGTGTTGAAAAAGAATCTATATATATACATATATATATCATTATAAAAGAAATAATGGTGTGTGTAACTACTTATTGACAAGTTAGTATTCTTATGTTAGCTTCTCTTGAACTATGTTGAGTCTAACATGTGTCTGACAATTCAACAGGAATTGATTAACGTCTATAGGTGTGTTAAACAGTTTTTACAAAGTTTAAATATTTTTTCATGTTGCACAATCTTAAGAAGATAAACAGCCACTACCAAGTTAAGCATCAGTTTTTTTAATAAATATGAGTCATACTAAACAGCTAGTGCAAAATGTAAACATCAGTTCATGTTTAACAAACTTTACATATACAATTAATTAGTCCTACTTCTGAGCAACAGTTCCTGTTGAACAAAAATGACACATGCTAATCAGCTGTTATCAAACTTGAATAGCAGTTATTATTGAACAAACTTTATGTATATTAAACAGCTGTTTCTATAAAACAATTTTGGGACTTGTTAATGAACAGTGTGTAATCACCTGTTAAATTTGTATTGGCTTAGCTGAGTTTAAATTAATTATTACAGATACCATTCTCAGATCCTTTTACACAGTCAAGATACATGTATTCAGAGAATATAATATGGCTATAATTGCTTGGTATAAAAAATTTGTTTTCTTAAAGTTTTAACATTGTGAATATGGATTAATAAAATAAGATTGAGTCATCATGAGTACCTTACCATAATTGTCTTACATCTAATATAAGATATACATACTTTTATATTTCAATTAAATCTCAGCAGTCTGAATTAAAGATGTGTAACTAGATGGACTGTTTTCAAAAAGTCATAATAATTGGATATATCATTGTGTTTCATATATTTATTTGTTGTATTATTTACTACTTGTAGTGCCTTTCAGATCAAGAGGAAGGAGCAAAATGAATAAGATTCTCACTGCCATCAGGCAAGGCATATAACATAAAATTAGCTTTGACTACAGAAGTTGTGAAGGTATACACACTATATTGAAAGTTAGAAGCATTATATCAAAAAATATTTTACATTAGTAAAAAGAAGTCACATGATTGGTCATAATGACCTGGATCATATTGAGAGAATTTATTTAAAAAATGTGAAAAGTGAATGGGATAATTTAATATGAATTTTATAACATTTACCTACAGATGATTTGGTGGTTTCTGGAGATGACTTGGTGAATTTGTCATGACTTTTTTTTAACACTGTTATTCACGTGACAAAATTAAAACCATGTAACTTGTATAATAAAGTTACAAGAAAGAGGCTACATCAACACTGTGAAATAACAAATTATGTTTTTATATTTGGTTACGGTTTTGTTAGCATTCATTTATTATTCCTTCTATTGTCTAGCTTATCTATGAATTTTTAATTGCATTAAAATAACAGCTCACCTTCTAAATGATCATGTTTAATTTGAATACACATGCATGTAATATGAAACTGGCATCAGTTTTCCCTGGTGGTGATGTACAGATATCATAAATGTTGTACATTATGAAAATTACAGTCACATGGTTTGTAATCTTGTGATCTAACAAGTGAATGAAAATCCTACATTGAGCTTTCACAAGTTAGTTCACAAGATATTGATGAAGAATATTATTACTGATTATTACTAAATGTTGTTAGTGATTTTGTGATTAAGTTTGTTGTTGCTTTTTACTCCTGATTCATTTATTCATTGAAATATTTATTATTCTGAATTTATATATTGGTCATTAACATTAATTTCAAGTCCTAGCCTCACACATATTCATTTACTGTGTGGTAAGTTATCAACTTTGTATTTCAGTAATTTAAAAGTCACCCTTTGGATTTCTGTGATTGTCAAAGTATTATTATTATTATTTTGTTCTATTCTGGTTGTAGTGGCAAATTACTCTAGACCATTGCAACATCTTTTTATACTGATGTCTTTTTCCAAAACAACATTACTTCCTCTCACCCAAAGCTATCTCAGTCCTGGTTTGCCCTATAAGCATTGCTATAAAACTGTTTGCTATCAGTGCACCAGTCTTTTCTACTCCTTTATTTTCTCACCATTTCAGAACATGTGCTGATCATGTGACCACCCTCCATCAATCATATTGTGTCATTTATTACTAGTATTGCTAACTACTTCTGCCACTCTAGCACTATGCTAACTTTCTCAGTTGGCATTCTATTGTATAAACATGTGTTTTTAAATCATTCTCCATGTAACAAACTTTGGACCATGACTGATCACAAATTAATATCACTTTTAACTTGTGTTTGATTTCTGTTGTTTCTACTTGTTTGTTTTAGATAAACTTCTGTTTTCTAATTTGTTAATGTGAATTTGAGATTTAACCCTTTTGCCATAGGTATCCTTTACTGTGCATGAAACAAAGTTTTAGTGTCTTATGTTCAAAATTTATTAATGTGCTTTTTTGACTACATTAAATGAATTAACAGAGTGTAAAGTTTCAACTAATAATCTATATTTTAATTCTTTAAGTTTTAATGTATTAATTCTGCAGGGCAATATTTAAAAAATACTGTGTTTCTCCGAGTGTGACACTTTTTCTAGGCATCTTTTCTCATCTGTTTTATCCATCACACATTCATAAAGTACAAAATTAAAGTTACTCACTATAAAATCTTGATTGCTCAGACAAAACATAATTTTTCATAATTTTCAATTTTGTTTGGTTACGAAGCTGTCATAGAATATCAGACCCCTCTTGCTGCACCCACCTGTCACATCCTCTTTTTGTTAATAATTGTCTTTTACATTTAATTATATTTTACCTATAACTAATAGAATATCAAGGTTTGATCTATCCTATGACATTTTGTATTAAGTTACATCTGAATAAACAAGTGTCAGTTTCTCTTACAATACAACTTTTGTTACCATGGGAATCACAACAAGTAACTTGGATGAATTTGTAACAGCTTTTGTTGCATAGTTAGAAAAGCCAGAAATATTGTAATTGTTTGAGAAACTTATCTTCCTTTTGCATGTTATTAGTCTATGTTCTTTGGTGCATCAGCTAATTAACAAAATATTTCATACATTGCTATCATTACTATAAAAATATGCTTAAGTGTTCTCAACATTTGACACCAAGAAAAAACAGAAATTGGGTAAGTACTTTATTTCTTATTTTTCCTGTTTATTCTTCTTCAATACTCTAAAGGTAATTAAAATGTAAAAATAGGGATTTTGTAAGGTTAGTTAAGATTAGATTAGGTGAAATAAATAGTAATAATAATGTAATAAAAATGTTTTACAAGACAATAATGCAAGCAACTAGGTAGTAGCTCTGGGTAGTGTAATTCAATAGCATAATGTGAGCTACGTGCATATTGAGTGATGCAACTTATAATGGCACAAATAGTAGTTACAGTTCAAAGGGTAGTCAAACGGGGAGAAAAGTAAAGTTTAATTGTAAATGGATGTATACTGTTATGAGTATAGTTTCATATTACAATTTGAAATCATTCTGGAAAGAAAAGAAGAGTAATTTTGATTTATTTTATATTTTTTGGACAAAGTCTCCCACTCTCACCTCTAGAAGCAGAGACAGAACCTTCTGCAACTGTAATTAATGGGAACAGAGGCATCTACTTTACTCCAACATCATGAAAAGATCCCATGTGAGATGGGCCTGTTCCAACCAATTAGTTTATTATTTTATCTACCAATACCCATCAGGGAAAAGCTGATTATTTTGATATTATGGGTATCACTGAGACTGGATTAAGTTTGAACAATTTTGATGAAGGAAATTTGTTTGAAATACCAATCTACAGATTATTTACTAGATATAGAATATTGAAAAAAACAGTGGGAGTAGTAGTTTTATGTGTGAGGAGTGAACTACATTCTGTTGAGTTAGAGTATATTAAAGATAACAGCAATAAGGTTGAGTCAGCTTGGGTTAGAGTTAACGGATATCAATGAAAAGATGTTATTATGGGATATTTTAATTTTAGGGTTATCAATTGGGATAATTTTGCATCTGACAATGAGAGGGATAGGCTTTTGGAAATTGTTCAGAATTCTTTTGTACACCAATTGGTGACAGAACCGAGAATAAGATAATCTATATTAGATTTAATATTAATCTCCAAAGTCAATAGGATAGAGTTGTGGTTGGTGAGCTTTTAAGTACATGCAGATATGGAACTATTAGGTTTGGTATTTTATTACATGTAAAATTGAAGACAAATTGTATCCTAATCCCAAATTTTGGTAAAGATAATTTTGATGGAATGAAACATGATCTAATTCTGAATATTTGGTTAAAAAGCTGGCAGGTGATCTTCAACAGATGTGGTAAGAACATAAGGAAAAAAATTGATATGTAGACATGACATGAGTATTCTATACATAAAATACAGGACAGTTCCAGTATGGTGTAGTAAAGTTTAAGCAATCATATTTGGGATAAACAAAATAAACACAATAAATTTAAACTTAATGGACAAACTAGAGCACTTAATGTATGAGAAAGCTTTGATGTAAAATATATCATTTGAAGTTCTGAAACTGTAAGACTAAAATTGGAAAACATGAAAATTGATAAATCCCTGGACCAGACAACTTTTATCCTAGAGTTTTAAAGAAACTTAAAGATTGTATTTATGAATGACAACCTAATACTTTTTATAAGTCGTTAAGTAGTGGAAGAATATTAGAAAACTGGAAGTTGGATGTTAGTCTAATATTTAAAGGTGATAAACATTTCCCAGGCAATCATAGGCCAGTTATTCTTGATGATGAGAAACCCACTTAAAGTAAAAATGTATCTCTGGACAGCTGGTATGATTAACCTGAAAATGACCTAAGAAGGTTACAACATTCTTCTCTGCTTTATTAGTAAAAGTGTTAATACCCATACCAGCCATCCTGAGATATATAGGCCAGTTAATCTTAGATCAGCAGTTGGAAAGTGTTTGGAGCGTGTAATTAAAGATGCATTACAAATTCACTTAAAGCAGATTAACATAATATGAAAGAGCCAGCATTCTTTCAGGAAGGGAAAGTCTTGGTTAACAAATATTGTGACATTCTTTGTGGATGTTACTGATAGAGTTAATTAAGGAAATACCATGGATTTGGTTTACCTTGATTTTCAGGAAGCATCTGATGATAAGATGCCTTACAAAACACTTGCTACAAAAACTAAATATGTGGTTCTGGGAGGAATGTTGTTAAATTGGATAGAAAACAGTAATAAATGGAATTAGATCTGACTGGGTCATACTAACAAGTAGTGTGTCTCAGGGCTCTATACTGAGTTATCTGCTATTTGTGACTTGTATTAATGATATTTATTCTGGAATGAGTAATGAAATTTTGAAGTTTGAAAATGACATTAAGGTTTTTGGGGTTGCTAACTGCATCAGAGATGCTGCAGACTTACTAGGAGATTTAGATCATTTAATGTATTGGGGCAATACATGGCAGATGTTTACATGTCCAAAATGTGATGTGTGTGGGTTTTCTCAATTCAAATTCTTCTTAAAATTTAAATATGAATATATTAAATACTGCACGTAAAAAAAAAAAATATCATGATGTTATGATAGAAAAAATCACTTAAGTCATCTAAGCAGTGTATTGTAGCTAGCAATATGGTTAATAGGATTTGTAGTAGTATATATAGAAATACTGAATACAAGACAAGAGGTATTATTGTTTCACTATATAGATCACTTTCAAGGTCAAATTTAGAGTACTTTATACAGTTTTGATATCTCTTCCTCCACAAAGATATTGAATTGTGAGAGAAGATTCAGAGAAGAGACACTAACATGATACCTGGGATGGCTGGATTGTCCTATGAGGACAGACTAAAAATATCTGAACTTGAGTTCTCCAGAGAGGAAAACTTCAGAGGGGACTTGATTAAGTGCTTGAGTTTATTAAGGGTATTGATAGTATTTATCATTCAAACGTTTTGAATGTCTAGCAATGATAACAGTAGAACAAGGGATCATAAATTGAAACTTTGGTAGAGTTGGAATTATTTATAATTTAGATAGGATTACTTTTTAAACAAGGAATTTGGTTTTTGAAATTAGCTGTCTTCAAGGGTGGTTGAGGAAGAAAATATAACTGAGTTTAAGAAAAGATTGAATGAATACATGAGTAGTAAGGGGTGACCATATTTGGGAGTTGAAAGGGACATCCTTGATGAAATAATAAGCTCCTTTTGTCCATTTAAAATTTTATAAAATGTATAGCTTACCAGCTGATGCCCAATTGGACAAATAAGTTGATTAGGACTGGAATGGGAATATAGGTTAGAAATGGAAGGTTTAGAAAAGGTGAGAGAGTGAAAAACTTAAAATTTTGGCATAGGTCTTAGAGAAGAAGGACCAGTTTGGATAAAGAATGACATAAGAGGGATGATATAATGTGTGGGTAACATTAATGACATAAGTAGCTGAACTATGACTGCAAGGAAGGACGAGAAGGAAAGAGGTCTTTAGGAAGAGCAGGTAGATAGAACATGAAGACAAAAGTTTATATGGATGAAAGAGCATTAAGGACCACATTTAGATCACAATAAACAATTTAAAGTATTATAAAAGGAGGGAAAAGAAAGGAAAAAAATGAAGCCAGATGAAATGTTGGGTAATCAGTAAAGCCACCCAATAGCTAGACACAATCAAAGTGGAGAAGTCTTTATTTAACAACTGGGTGAATAATAGGGAAAGGTGGGAAGTGCAGAAACAATGAGAAAGAGACAAAATTCAAAAGATATATTATCTGTGGTAACAGACATGGACAGAGGCTTGATGAATCAGGAAAGGAAAAATGTTACACATTCAACCAGAGACTGGGCTGAGACAATGGAACTGACTAAAGCCATACATGTAGGTAGGAAGTGTTGATACACACAAAATGAGGGGCCACTCCATGAGGAGAAACTTGGGAGAATATAATCAATTTAACACCAAATTTAGGGAGCCAGGAAAATGGAAAGCTACAATCATAATGTGGTGACCATGAGCACAAAAACCTGGAATTGGTACCACTAGCTCTATGATATAAGTGACCACTTTGAAGATGTTGTAATGCACCATAACAACCATCATCCCAGCAGAAGTAGAGGAAAGTGGGACAAAGCTTAACAACCTCAGTAAAGGTGGTATGGAGTGAACACTCCATGGTAGATCAGAGATTGGAAGGTGATGGATGTGTGAATTATTCATTCCAAGTATGAAGATGAAAGAGGAAGCTAAACTTTACTGAGGTTGAAAAGAAGAACTCATCCCTGAATGAGGTGTTGAGAAGGGTAAGAAGAGACTTCTCTCCATCATTAGGAATCCTATTCAATAGTGCATCTTGTTAGAGCAGAGTAGTGTGGTCTCTGGACTTCAAATGGATGGAAGCAAGCAGGAGCCAATAATCCACAGAAGGTTAGTCTGAATGGTAGGGTCTTGAATTTGAGAATTGGACTTAAAGTTGCAAACAGCTATCAACAAAGTGGACACTATGGGGCAGTACAATAAAGTGTAGATCACTGGGATTAAATTAGGTTTCTAGTATCACAAACGTTGAAGTAGCCAAAATCAAGTTTAGCCATGGGAAATAAATGAATACATTACAAGTCAAAAGATTTTAAGTCCCACTGATGAAAATTAGGATAATAAGATATACAGTTAACAATGATGAAAAACAATCAGACAGAATAAATGAAATATTACAAGTAGTAAAGCTGTGTAATGTAGAAACTATTAAAGCATACTCAGTTAACAAAATAGTGATATCTTATGGACAAACCATCTAATTGTATCTAGTACACAAAGTATGAAATAATAAAGAATGTGCAAATTGACCAGAATTACCTAACAAAACACATTAATAATTAATGTCTAATTTAACAGATATCTAAATTAACAAGGACAATGAAGGACACATAATTAAGTCCTGCACTTCTAAAAATTAGGATTATAATAGTAATAGTAATGAACATCCAAGACAATTAAGTTTACCCAGAAAAACAAAGTAGCAATCAGTAACTAACTTTCAATTCATCTAAAGTAACTAAGATGACAGAGGACATAAATATCTAACTTACCAAAGTATGAGCAGTGATGACAGGAATTATATAATTTTCCCATGTTTGAATAAGGACAAAGCTATAAGCAGGGCATCTTAACTGTGGATATATCAACTCTGTATATGTTGAGAAACTTACTAAAGATCTCCTGGGAGAACCGGAAATAACAGGAAGAAAGGAGGGAAAGAACAATTCTCCACAAAAGTGAATGACATGACACTGGTGGAAGATGTTAGAAAAACTGCCCAAATTTATGTATCACAGATTGTATTGTTCCTTTGAGCGGTGTTATGTTGGAGAGAAAAACCATCACTACCGGTGCATGTGGATCTAAAACCCAATGAATTTACATCTGTACCTCCTCTGCAGATAAATCTGAAACCAATTCCAAGGAAGTCATGCCAATAGCGTTTTTTAACTGTAACAAATATCTCTGTGTTAATACATTAATCTAAAATTCATCCACAAGTGAAGCCAAAAACAGTAAAATTCAACTGAGAACGCAAGTGCTTATTTTCGTACATGAGCGAGCATGCGCATAAATTAATAGATGCTTATTTTGATATTTGATACCTGTGTTTGCAAATGGTTATTTTCATATATATGTGTGCGCAGGTGCGTATATTCATACATTACCTCGCAGGTATTTATTTTCGTAGATGGGCGCACGGGTGCTTATTTTGGTACATGATCGCGCAGTTGGTCATTTTGGTAAATGCGCGAGCCAATGCTTATTTTATTACTTGCGCTCTAGTAGGTAAATTGATAGATACGCGTCCATTTCCATTCATTGGTAGGTGCGCACGCACATGCTTATTTCCCTACATGAGCGCGAAGGTGCTGATTTTGTGCATAAATTTGTACATTGACACGCAAAAACTTATTTTCGTACATGTGCTTATATATGTATAAATTGGTAGATCCGCGCGTAGGTTCTTTTCGTACTTGCGCGCGCAGGTGTTTATTTTAATAGATGTGCACGCAGGTTCTTAATATTCCTACATGTGCGCGCATGTGCATAAATTGAAAGATGCGTGTGCAAGTGGCTATTTGGATACATGCGAACGTAGGTGCTTGTTTTCAGTTTCGCATGCAAGTGCTTATTTTAGTACATGCGCGAGAAGGTGCTTAGTTTATTACATGTGCGCGTGTGTTCATAATTTGGTAGTTGCGCGCACAGGTATTCATTTTGGAAGGTATACGCAGATGCTTATTTTGGTATATGCGCACGCAGGATCTTATTTTTGTACACTCGCACGAAGTTCCTATTTTCGCACATGTGCATAAATTGGTAGATGCGCGCATTTGCTTATTTTGGTACATGCGCGCTTGTGCACAAATTGGTAGATGCGTGCTCAGGTACATATTTTGGAAGATGTACGCGCATGTGGTTGATTTAGTGCAGTTGATTTAGTACATGCGCGCAGTTGCGTAAATATGAGCTCATGTGCATGAATTGCAATGAGCGCAAGGTTATAAACGCAGGTTTTTTTCGTAAATATGAGCTGATATGTGCATGAGGTCTCATTGTGTTTATTTTGATCCATATCCGAGCGCGCAGGTGCTTATTTTAGTACATGCGCACGAAAGTGCTTAATTTGGAAAATACTCGCGCAGATACGTATTTTGACACATGGGCGTGCAGATTCTAAATTTTCGTACATGTAAGCACATGTGCATAAATTGACAGATGCACGCGAAGGAGCTTATTTTGGTACATGCGCAACAAGGATCTTTTTTTCGTTATCCGCACGCATGTACTTATATTGGTAAATGCGAGCACAGGTGTTTATTTTTGTACATCCGCGCAGGTGCTTATTTTGGAACATACGCCCACAAGTGCTCATTTTTGTACATGCGTACGCATGTGATTATTTTGATACATGGTGGCTAGATGCTTATTTTGATACATGCGCGCGCAAGAGCTTATTTTCGTATATGCGCTTGCATGTGTATAAATTGGGAGATGCGCGCGCAAGTGCTTATTATGGTAGAAGCGCACGCAGGTTCTAAATTTTCGTACCTTTGCGAGCATGTGCAGAAATTGGTAGATTCGCGCGCAGTGGCTTTATTTGGTGGGTGCGAGTGCAGATACTTATTTTGGTACATGCGCATGCATGAGGTTATTTTGGAAAATGAGTGCGCAAGTACTTATTTTGGCAGATGTGCATGGATTGAAAGACGCGCGCAGGTGCTTATTTCTAATTTTCGCACCTGTGTGCGTAAGTGCATAAACTGGTAGATGCACGTTCAGGTGCTAATTTTGGTAAGCGCGCAGAAATGCTTATTTTCATACATGTGCGATCAGGCGCTTTTTTGGTAGATGCGCACGCTGGTGCTTATTTTTTTCATAAGCGCGAAGTTAGTAAAATTGTAAATGCGCTCGCAGGTACGTGACTTGGTACAATGGTGTTCACATATTTCAGCAAATAATATGGATTCATAGTTTTAGCTTTCATTAAAATTACTATAAGCTTCTAATTATTTTTTAATATGTACAGGCTAGCAAAGATGTTAATCAAACAACGGATTTTGTCTGCAATGAACAGAATCAAAAAGAATTGAGATCTTGGAAATTGGTGGTTAAGGAGATGTCAAAAGTTTCTTCAAATCTTAGGTATGACGTATGGAAGTATTGTCGTCTTCGGAGTAGCTGCATACAGCTAATCACAAATCATTCTAAAGGAACGAAAAGTTCATCGTATGTCAGGAAAATATGCCTCAAATCGTGAATCCACCACCAGACTTGAATATTTGGGACACATAAGAGGGGCGATTTATTCTCTTGGATCTTTCTTCATCTGTCTTCTTCTACCTATGTAAATAAACAAAAAAAAAAGGTGGTCTACACTTTTGGATCAGGGTGTGTTATAAGAGTAAGGTCAAATTTCATTCTTTAGTCAAACAATAGTAAACTACAATTGGCAGTGAATACTGTTGATTGACTGCTGTCACTATAGTATTTCCGTTCAAAGTTAAAGAATTCATAGAGCAAATAGCTCTTGAATCGTTTTGTTAGACTATTCAAAAGAAAGGAAATCAACATTAAATCAGATTAGGTCAACATGTTTCCTTGGGTGTTTGGATTGCTTGCTTTTGGCTTGATCTCACGAAAAGATATTGAAGTATGTATTGGCATTAAGAACTTGATTCAACTGTCCGAATGGTTTTTTAGAACAATATTATTGTAACTTTATTTCTGACAAAAGTTGTATTTCGTGTAACTCCCCGAGAATTGGTATGCCAGAAGATTCGTATACACATGCAGCATGAAATAATATTAATTGTAGTTTGTTTATAATTAGAAAACAACAGACCAGATAATGGTATCAGAGGAAGGGCAAGATTATAATATGAAAAATTCAGTGCTTTTACATTACAGCAACAAGATAATTTCACTACATGAATCACATTCTAAATACTATTATTTCGAAATTTTTTTATATAAAGTAAGAAAATGTTAACTCTAGTTACAACATAAATTCACGAGTTCTTTTATTTTGATATTGCATTAGAACCCTTGTATAAGACACCTACATTGTAAATGAAACTTAAATCGGTTACAGGAATTATTCGATGCTGAAGAGAATTACATACCTTACCGTCAATAGCGGATTGAAAAACGTTTGTGTATAAAACTATTTCACATTGCTTATTAATATACTGCAGACAATAAATTATTATTTGTTTTCTTAAAATCAGATAGACGCTCATCTATGTTACGTAGCAGGAGAAAAACTCCATTCACAAACAATCGAAGAATCAGAATATCTTGTTACAAAATCAGCAGTTACAAAAAACATGTAGCAAATTAATCCTTGTATATCTAGATCTATGGCCCGGCATGGCCAGGCGCGTAAGGCGTGCGACTCGTAATCCGAGCGTCGTAATCCGGCGTTGTAATGTGACGGTTGTGTGCGTATGTAACAATTTATGCCCCTGCGGGTACATGTACGAAAATCAGCACTTGCGCGTGCATATATCAATTTACGCACCTGCGCGCGCATGTGCAATAAAAGTGCATTCGCCCGCTTCTATGACAATCAACACTTGCGCGAGCATGTACCAATTTACCCAGGTGGGTTTAGACGTTCGACTCGTGATCTGTGGGTCGCGGGTTCGAATTCTCGTCACACCAAACATGCTTGCCCTTTCAGCCATAAGGCGTTATAATGTTACACTCAATCCCTCTATTCTTTGGTAAAAGAGTAGTCCAAGAGTTGGCGGTGAGCAGTGATGACTAGTGCTTTCCCTCTAATCTTACCCTGCTAAATTAGGGACGGCTAGCGCAGATAGCCCTCGTGTAGTTTTTCGCGAAATTAAAAAAACAAACTAAAACAATAACAGGAAAGGAAGTAAAACTGACAATAAAATCTACAAAAGACAAGACACCAAAAGAGGATGACATACAAGCCATTCTCCTTTTTAAAAAGGCGTTCAGGGACTGTGTGAACACATAACAGCAATCTTTAACTTATCACTCAGTTCTGGATACATCCCGGTTTTTTGGAAGCAAGCAATAGTCTTTGTGTTCTATAAAAAAGGAAAACCAGCAAATAAACCAAACAATTACCCCCCGATTAGCCTGGCCAGCTGTGTAGGAAAAATTCTCGAAATAATAATTAGTAATAGACTCTCAAATTATTTAGAAATAACTTGAAAATTACCAGAATTAAAAATGAATTTTGAAAATATAGAGACAGACCACAGATCACCTGGCTATCTAACTTCCTGGAAGATAGAAGTTGGAAAATAAATGTCAGGGGAACCTTATACATGTTAAAACGGCTCGTTTGGGTTGAGAAAATATTTTACGTAGAGGAGCGAACAACGTTTCGACCTTCTTTGGTCATCCTTTGTGAACCTGACGATACCGTTTTTACATATATTTCTCTACAAGTGGGTTTTCTCGACATCACTGATTATTATTTCATCAGGGGAACGTTCTTGGAGTCATTTATTCCAGAGGTTGGTGTCCTCCAAGGAGGGGTAACTAGCCCTATTCTGTTCATCAATATGCCCTTAAAACACCCAAGCTTGGAGTATGCATCACAATTCGTGGACGATGTTGTGGTCTGGAAAAGTGCTCCCACCCCATCCGTAACAGCGACAAATCTACAACTGTTGTCAGATAATATAGAAGAATACTGTCAGAAATATTGTATTAAACCAAACTTACCAAAAATCAATAAGTAACATTCACAAACAAAACATAAAACAGATCCTTCCAAATTATACACGAGCGAAACACTTCTCCAGACCACAACAAACCTGTTAGATTTAACCATCAATACGAAACTAACATGGGTGAAACATGCAAATAATATATTTAAAAAAAATTGGAAATGCACAAATTATGCAAATAGTCTAACCGGCAAAAACCAAGGAACCTGACCAGACAAGATAATAAAAATCTACAAAACATATATACGACCTACAATCGAATATGCATTTCCAGCATGGTTAAACATTGGACTGAAACACATAAATAAAATACAATCAATACAAAACTTAATAATTACTGCAGCATACAAAGTCTCTTGTAGTACATTGTGAACATTTATGTACAAATATACAAACCACAGCCAACAGACTCTTGCATAGTTCTCTAAATTACTTTTTAAAAAACTGACAAAAAAAAACACGATCTACTGTGTGAACTTGATCACTACTCCAAAAATGATGAAAGTAGACCAAAGTATTCAAGTTAAAAATACATTTTATAATCTAAAAATTGTCAAATTTCCTTTGTGTAATCTGCAAAACCTCCTAATTGAACACCACTCGTTTTTAAATATTCTAAACCAAAATTGTGAAACAATCACAGCTATATGTATAATACACTTTTTGTTCTGCTACTACAATAAGAAAATGTGAGACTGTATGATTACTACACATTTAGTAAATAAACTATAAAAATTCAGAATGACTATTTCAGTCACATGTAATCTAAAATTATACACGAATGGTTTACGTTTGTGTTTTTTCAAATTCAAGTGCTTCATTCACATCCTGCTTCCTTCCCACCAACACTTAATTTAAGCACTTTATGTACATATATGCTTTTGATGTTTGATCTCCTTTATTTTTCCATGGATATACTTATATGTACACACACACACACTATTGCTCAGCTTTTTTAACGCGCCTTGCAAGTTTATAAGTCTTTAATCGTTTATGAGTTAACGTTCGTTGTTTTTCACGTGTAAATAATATAAATAAGCTATTCTACTTTTAAAATTATTATTTTTCACTGCTTTTTTTCTTCAATATCTATGCATATGTACATAATACACATGGTTAAATTCTTGTATTTTAAAATAAGTTCCTTTTTTTGTTAAATGTTTTATGTATTTACAATATTAGTATTGTTGTCGAAGTTTAATCATTGAGTTTAATTCCGTTATACAATATATATTGCTGTATTATTAACTGTTTAGCTTTAAGTTTTAATTTGTTGATTGCTTCTATTTCTCCGGATTTACAACGCTAAAATCAGGGGTTCGATTCCCCTTGGTGGGCTGAGCAGATAGCCCTTTGTGGCTTTGCTATAAGAAAAAACACACATGCTTCTATTTCACTCTTGGTAAACGCACAATCAACAGTGCGGTATTATTTCATACATTGATGTTTACAGTCAATTTCACGTTTCTTTTCAAATTTGAAATCTATTACGATTTCAACACATTACATTTATTCGAAGCTTCTTGTATTAGAAGGAAACTGTTTGTTTTGGAATTTCGCACAAAGCTACTCCAGGGCTATCTGTGCTAGCCGTCCCTAATTTAGCAGTGTAAGACTAGAGGGAAAGCAGCTAGTCATCACCACCCCCGATTAGCCAACTCTTGGGCTACTCTTTTACTAACGAATAGTGGGATTGACCGTAACATTATAACGCCCCCACGGCTGAAAGGGCGAGCATGTTTTGGCGCGAACCCGCGACCCTCAGATTACGAAGTGCACGCCTTAACGCGCTAGGCCATGCCAGGCCCTATATTAGAAGGAATTTCCACTTTTATAGCATTGTAAATATTTGTTTTTCCTTGTAAGTTATTTAATGCAAGTTTTAACGTCTTTTATTGTATTTAGGTTGAACAAGGGTTTTTCTTTTCTATTACAATTATTATTTTTAGTTTCATGAGAACATCATATGCGAGTCTGGTTACAGGGGCTGCATTGTAACATGTTAATTGGGGATAAATGTAAGTTAAAGTTGTCTTGAAAACAAGCCTAAAATAAGGGGACAAGAGTGTTGAAGTATACAGATATTGTATACCTAATTTTCCTGTAATTTACATTTCACTACCTTTTATTTAAAAACATTCTATATTGTAACACATTGAGTCACATGACAAACTAAGCTTGAAGCATCACTTCTTGTAGAGTTTCTGTTTAAGGAACTCATCTACTGTTTCATGGAATAATTGGATTGCATTTTATTTTACCTTGTGCACAGAGAACCACCAAGCAAACATAACACGAAGCACAGACATCTCTGCATTCTCGTTTTCATTTTCTGCTTGGTAGTCTACACAGATTGTTTTGTAATAATCAAAACGTGTTGTGAAAGTTTCCTGTAGCTTTGTAACGTTCTCAAAGTTGTTGATTCTGTCAATCTTGTTTTTCTTTTATTTACACATTTTATTTAAGCACCGCTTCCATTAATCACAGATGGCCAATGCTTTTAATATTGCTTTATAATGCAATTGTTTGTAGTTAAGCACAAAACCGCACAATCTTTGTGCTTTTGCCACCATGGGTATTACAGCTCAGTTTTGAGCTTTGTAAATCTGCAGACATACCACTGTGCCACTTTACAAAGTAATAATAGTTACAAATATTTGCTTTTCATCATTTCTTGTGCGTATGTTTTTCCCGCTTTAAATTAATTTTGAAAAATAGCTACACACGTCTTTCAGAAAACTAAATCCAGCACCAATAGTTTTGCATAGATCAGAGTCTGTATGTTATAATTAAATTTCAGATTATCACAGTTGCTTCCACTGGATTTGTGGTGCATTGTTTATAACTGTACTTAATATTAACTAGAAAAGCATATGCTCTGTGAATTCGTACCAAATTTATTTAACAAGGGGCTATTTTTACATATGTAGTACATAGAAAACAAGTAAGATTATTATGCAGAAATATACAACTGTTCATTTAAACGTAACTTCATAAATTAAAGACTTGGAAAAATCATGATTTAACAAATAATCAATTCTCCCTTTATTCTATTCAAATCAGTTTCCAAATCTTTTGAATAACATATCATTACTGTTATAATATAGTTAAAAAACCCATGAATTTCCTATGTTATTAATGAAGAACTTAAATAAAGATGAAGTTATAATACATATGTAAACATTAAAAACGAAATACTTTGGTTTTATTATCATTTTCATCCGAACACAAAAATGACATTTAATTAGAATAATATAGATTTCTCTATTAAATAAAATAACATTTCAATTCAGTGATATACGAAGGCATTGCAAAGTTGGGGTACTTAGGTAGACATGCAGATTTTATAATGAGAGACTGAAAGTATAAAGAGTTGCTAAAACCAGCTCAATCTATGGAGTCCTGGGATTAAAAGCAAAACACAGTCAACCTTGAGTCATCACCGATATCTTGTTAAAAAAAATTAAAATGATTATAACTACAACTTTCTTTCAAAACTGCATATTCAACAACAACCAAAAAAACAAGGTTCTTCAACATTGGATTACAATCCTATATCAGTGAAAAGGTTGTTTTTTTTGTAATATACAAATACATTGGTTAGCTTGTATAGACCAAGTCAGTAACTGTGGTGCAACATAATTACAAACAAAAAATGTAAGGTGGTTTGCTAAGGACATCATGTATCATCTACAGCAAACATCTCAGAGCTGAAGACCAGTATAACAAATGCAAGAGCTGCTGATATTGAGATGTTGCAGCAAACATTGACTGAAATTAAGCATCAGTTAAACCTGCTGAGAGCCACTAATGGTGCACATGTAGAAGTCTATCAACATGTCAATAAAATCTGATGAGTTGTGCTACAAGAAAGAAAACTACATGATTGTATTTCCTTAAGTAGTTAATTATTAAACTTTAAAATAGGAATGATAATTTTTGAATACTTTGAATTTTAGTTGTGAGCTTCAGCCATTTCTTGTGGACTTACGATAACAAGAATTTTAAAGTAACAAACACTACTGTTGAAATATGAACATAACATTTAAAGATTCTTCCATTTTTGCATAGAAAATGAAAAGGAGTCAAAGCAGAATGAAAACACTCAACAAATCCCAGTAAATACACATTCTGCTCAACTTGTCATAACTGTTGGGAATGATATTTTGACAACAGAAAAACATGACAATGCAAATAAAGTTTACAAAAAATTTGCAAACAATATGTATGTTAAATAAAGTAGCAATTTCTAATAAGAGAAAACTAAATGAAAATATTAGAAAAGTAAATAGAATGATACTAGATAACAGTACTACAGGTCTAGGATGAGAAGTTAATTTTTTATTAGTGGACGATCCTTGAAAAAGGCATACAAAGGGGTGATGAGTTAATAGTGTGAAACTGTCCTCCTTTTCTTGTAAGCAAGTTTTTTATTGGAAGTAAAAAAATGATATATAAAATATTTTTACAGACTCATCTTGTGTTATCCCTATTACTAACAGTAAACCTTCTTGAATTTACAATTGAAGGCAAAGAGAGCTTTGAGAACATGGCTGTATCATACTAAAAATATCCCTGGAAAAATGTTAATTTACTTTATTCAGTGAACTTCCTTCAAAGATAACAACTGCTGGGGTAAAATCTTGCTATTTGCCAATCAGCTATTTAAGGGAGAAGATATTCATACAAACGTGATCACCAAGGAAGGGAATGACTAGGATTGTAAAATTTGTACAAGGATTATAACACAGGATGGGAAATCAAAAGTTGGAATCTCTAACAGAAAAATGTAAAAATTTCTTAACTAAAGATAAATAGCAATGTATATATAAACTTCTGTTTAATCCAGATTGTTAAATCCTCATTCTTCATAATGAATAATATTATGAAATGATTCAAGCAAATAACTCAAAATAATCAAATATCCTGTATCATTTTAGCTTATGTGAATGTTCCAACTTCTTCAAAATTTAACTTTTACTTTAACATTTAAATGACAAGTAAGTAAGTAATATTTGGAAAAACTCTTACAGAAAAACATTTCTGGGAAGGGTTTTATTAGCATGAAAAAGATAATCTTTCAAGCAAGAAGGAACATACATAGAAATATAGATGTCAGGTTTATGACACTCTCTTGATACACACAGAAATGTTACAAATAACAGTTCAAATAAACAACAACCTTATACTACAAAAATACCTAACTAACAACTGTTATCTTAATAAAAAGAGTGCCACCATCATGCAAGTGCTGTTCAGTATAGCAGGACAAAATAAGAATGAAGAAAGTCTATAGAAAGGTAAATTCTGAACATAATAGTTAAAGATAAAAAAATTTTTTTTGTAAAATATTACACTTAAAATACATATCAAGTCGAACTCTGAAAGACTGAAGTACAGGTTTTGTTTCCCAAGGTAAAGACATGAACAAACACAACTTACAGTAAAGGTTTCTAATGCAGTTTATTCTAAAACATTTGTATATGAAGTTATTTCTTTATAACTGATATGCATTTTTGATATATAAAAACATTTATAATATCTTAACATGCAAGAAGTTATAATTTGAAGATAAAAGACAGTATTTCAGTAACTACCTTAAAAACTTTATTGTAGGCATTTTCTAGAATAATTCACATTGTCCAAAACAATTCAGTAGGAATTTTAATATAGCAAAACAATCAAAATAAAAATGTAAACAATAAGATGCTTTAATAGATGGATGTAATCTACCATTGGAATTTGAAAGTTTGTTCTGAGTGAATGTAAATTCCCACTCTGAAGTTGATATTTCATATTCATTTTTTTGGAAACTTTACTAAACATTAGTTGAAAAACACACATTATTGTCTCTTGGAAAATGTTAAAAATTAAATAAATTTTCTTTTTCCTTCACAATCACTGTATTTAATATCACATTAGGACATATGATTGCATGAACAAAAGAAAGAGGAACACTAAAAAATGTATCAGACAAGGATACATTGCTACAGCTGTACCAAACTATCCTTAAAACATCTCAAACTGAATGTTATGAAATAAAATCAGAAATATAATGCCACAATAATAATGTATGTTGAATAAAGTTGTAATGTTTACTTCCATAAAAATAATTTTACATCATTATAAGCAGAAGTATTAAATGAGAGGAACATCTTGATTGTGTTTCATAAAAATTGTCTTCTTATTGTAGCTGTTAAAAACAAACAGTAACAAAGGCTGTAGATTATATTCATCACGTTTTTATGACCTACAAATGAAATAATGTCTGACAAAAGTACTTGAGGGAGAAGTATACGTATCTAGAGTTGCATAGTAAATGTTACTACAAAGAACTGTGACTATACAGCAACATCTGTAAGTCAAACACAGCCTATGATAAAAACAATCTACAAAAACATTTTTTGGAAACTGTGTACTAGTCATTCTGTTAACAACTGTATTATTATTTCTTAACTTAAAAAAAAACAACCAACATCTCATTGAAGTATGCTTGTTTGTTATTGGATAAAATAATATAGTTTCATATAATAGAGTACTGGTTAATACATACAAATTACTGTTTAAAACATTAAAAATAAACACCAGCTAACAAACCAATACAATTAACTTTTAATGTATTCTATCCATTCAGCCATCCAATATTTTCAGAAACCAAAACAAATAATAAATATACCGTGTACATAAACATATAAATACAACTCTATATACAACTCAAGCAAAAGAATGGTATTATTAAATAGGATCAATTTTCTGAAAATTTATAAACTGATTTTATGGAATTTGTTTGGTTTGCACACAAAAGGCACTTGAAAACTATCTCCCAAAAATTCAGCAACAAAGGTGTTGACAGATAGTTACAATAAACTATTTTGTGCAAAAAAAATGTACCCCACAAACAAAAAAACGTACAACGTACTATGCAGATAAATATCTTTTTTAGTTACTAAACAAAAAAACATTCCACAATACTTGATTTCTTCAAACTGAAAAAAATCAACATCTAACACAACCAGAAAAATAAGTGTGTTATACAGTTTCTTTGCAGCAGTTATAAGTTTATAATGATTAATAAAATATTTTCCAAACACACAAAAAAAAAAAACCAGTTCTGACTTGTTTCATTTGAAATCTACTTATAAATATTATGTTTTAAAGTTAGTTTCTCTGATAAATTTTTATTATTTACACAAAAGCGAAAGCATGACAATATTATCAAACTTTATAACCTTTTAACAAGTGTTAAAATCCCAATTCAGTTAAATGGTTTTAGCTGTTTCCAGAAGTGTAAAACTAAACATAAAGAAGCACATCATAGTTCAAAACGTCAAAGCAATATACACATATTTACACTAATTATTCATGTCCACAGTAACATACTATTCTGAAAAAAAAATTGCCTATGGTCAAAACAAAGTAATACAAAAGGCTGGGACAAGAAACAACTATATGGTGAACATTCAAGAGTAAGCAGTTTGAATCATGATGTGACCACTGAAGTTCAACCTGACAAAATGGATTGTAAACAACTATGAGTTTTCGTGAAAACATTTAAGAAACACAGGGGCTGATACCTTACAGAAATTTCCACCCTTCATGATGGTTATTAGCTTACAAATATTTTGAACCCTTAAGACAACTGATGGTCACAGAAAATTTTAACCCTTATCACTGATCTTTGTAACTGTTGAAGGCCTTGGCAAGGGAACTTGCACTATCATTAACAAATTGTTTTATATTAGTTAAAAGGCCACTCTGACTTTTTTTCACAACAAAAACAAAACATGAAAGTTTTTTACTCACTATCTAAACATGGCTGTCTTTTGTTAGAATTTTATGTTGCTCTACTACCTTTTTCATTTGTCTGAATCTCTTGAGTATCTAATATGATTCACAATAGGTATTCCTTGATTTAAAAAAAAAAACATGATGTAGTACTATATTTGTACTAACATAAAATAATATGTAAATCACGAGTACTAAGCCTTCTGTTTACAATCAGTAACAGGAGTAATGTTACAAAAATTCTTCTTCATTAACAAATGTTTACTAGTAGTTCTAGGGCTGTAAACATCTACAAGTTTGGGACCTTCAAAATTGGTATTTCTATTTCAAGTAACAAACAAATTAAACAAACACAAGCAGAAACAGTATAGTGTTAGAGAGAAAAAAAAGAACCCCTTAATGTTTAATTACATCTCTCCCATGAGCAGTCAAATTTATAAATGAAAAAGCATGAATGATATAAAAAAAATGCAACACTTAATGACCGTAATTATGAAAAAAATTGGATCTTAACATATTTTTCATGAAGTATGTATTATTCACACAAACAAAGTAAATTATATTATCTTATTAACTGCACTGGACTATTCCACTAAAACCTCTTTGCAAAGGAAAAGTATTTAACTACACCATCTACCAGATAGTGGGGTTTATTTAATGTAAAGTACAAAAACTGTTGAAAATTATACCCCATAATAACCTGATGATGTGTCATTCATTATGAGCCTAAAATGTACAGTACAACATAGCTAATAATTATTTTGTCTAATTAGTCAATTACAATTCAACCAGTAGCATACTTATATGACAAGTAAAAGGCACAATTTTAAATGTTTCATAAAAGTTAAGCACAACTAACTTCTTTCAGTGTCAAATTATTAGAGAAACATGTCAAACATTATTCCCATTTTTAAGATTCTTTAAAAGTTCTTTTCCCATTTGTAGACTATCCTACCAAACATTTCTTACAAGGCATGAGATGTGAGAGTTTTATTTCAAAATAAACTAAACACTGGCTTTCAGATATGCAGCACATAAATTGGTTTAATATTGAGTAAAAATCAGCTGCCAGCTATAACTGTCTGATGTAAGTAGAGGATGAAAAGTCTGTTTATACAATGACAATGAAATTATACTACTTTGTAATATTACTACAGACATATTTGTTTTGTACATATAACAAACAAACTGAATTATTCTACAGTAGTAACATCATATGCTCTTCTCCATTAGTTTGGTAAACAACTTTGTCAAATTATTTAGCACCACAAAACAGTCACCTTATAGCAACATCAAGGTACAGCACAGTGACAATCATTTAGCCACTTTTTCATGGTTGTAGTAACGTTTGTTTGTTTTTAGCATCTCCCACTATATTAGAGTATTACCATATTAGCAGGGTAACAATCACATTACCCTTTTTTTTCGTTGTCATAGTACTGTGTTTTTCTAGTGTCTGCCATTAGGTTGCAGCAGTTGTGGTATAGTAACAATCATTTAGCCATTTTTGGATTACTATAACACAATGTATTCTTAGCACCCTTCATTATGTTACAGCATACCAGTCAACTATACCTAAATTATTGTACATAATACTAACTGTTCTCTCCTGTATTGTCTGCTCACCATTTCACTTCACCATATACCAGGTTGGCAATTTTACTTTGCATCCACATGAAAATGTTTCTTCCAGTAATAACTGGGACCACACTTGAAAAACTGTATTAAGTACCATTCTAAAAATCTCATAAAGGTCATTGGTGTTTGTTTTGAAAACACATCTTTACAGATATTGTTTATACAGATGACTCTCTTAACACAACTATATCAGTGTGTTGAATCATAAAGAAGACAGTTTAGATCTATCATAGCTGCTATTTATTAGACTGCAAGGTTTGTTCATATTCTAATATCTGTATGTAACTTTACAATTAGTTGTTAAGTTATATTCAGAAAACACAAGGAATTCAGTTGTGTCACAGCAACAGTTTATTAGATGATTCAAGTTCATTTTCTAATATCTATATATTACCTTGAGACCAAACAGTTATGAGCCAGCTATTAAATCAAATGGAAAATTAGAACAAAACTATTACATGTATCACAATAGCAACATGTTAATTTACTCAGTGATTTATTTAAATGTCTATATTCATACTATAATGAAGTTTTTCCCCCTAAATTTCTAAATCAGTTAGAAACCTTATGAATTTTATTATTTTTATATTAGAAAATATTTCAGTATTTGTCTTATATTGTAATATTTTACTTACTTATAATTTCAATCAAGGTATAATTATTAATAGACTAATACACTAAAATCTGCTAGACAACACTGAGCAGTGTTTAATGTCTATTTTTATTATTTGTGTTATGATCACAATTTAATTATAATATCAAATTCCCCTCAGAATCACACTCTTTCCCTATTCTATAACACAATAAATGGGCTGAACAAAAAGTGATTTAAAACTGAGAAATAAAGCAACATATGGGTCAAATAATTTTAATAATTTAGTGTTATAAACGTTTTTGTCTCTCACAAAATTTTAAAACTATATAGCCAAACAATCAAAAACTGGTCAATACATTTTGTTAGAAATAAGAAGTAGAAAGTGCACTTCTTGGCCTAATTTCCCTTTATGGCAGACATTAATATGGTAAGCTCTGCTGCTAGAACTATCCATTTTTAACAAAACTGTGGTAATAATAAGAATCTTTATATTTTATTAATGTTAACTGAAAGCCTGGTTCAGTCACTTCTCAGAATAATTGATATCAATGTTCTTGACATTGAACAGTCACATTTTACTAATTCATAAAACACACAAAAAACTGTATGGATACTTTCCATCAAGCCAGTAATTATAGGAAACCAAAATATGTAACAAAGGGAAGAATTAAGTACAATTATACTAATCACTGTTTGATGTTAACTGTCTGAGCTGTTTTAGGACGGTTTCTACCAACTTCTTCTTGTCTCGTTGATTCTTTTTTAATGCTGAAAATATATTTTTCTTCTTGTCTGCTTCTCTCACCCTTAAGGGAGTAAAGAACATTAATTCACACTAAAAGTATGGATAGGTCAAATTAATAATATTTTAAAAAATTAGTAAATTATATTGTTAAAATTGTACAAATCCTTTTCATTCACAAGCCTGAACAAGCCCTACCTAAAAAAAATAAGACCCTTTAAAAAATGTTGCATTATTTGAAAGTTGTATTTTTTAGCAATAATTTTATTTCTAAAATAACTTGAAAGGTAGTAATACACTTTTCATAAATAAATAAACATCGCAATTGGTTCAAAAGCATGCATTATAAAATATAAAGTGTAAACACACCATTGTAAAGTAAAAAACAAAAAAAAAACTTTTTATCTATATAACACAAATTCATCAATCAATCAATTCTTTTATAAGTCTGCACATACACAAATTTGCCCTAAACAATGTTTTAGGTAACACTGCATAACAAATCATTTGCCACAAGAGTAAACTCAAGTGATTCTTGGTAATTAAATAGTTTTGGTTTCAGATATGTAATCAGAATTTGCCCAATCACCTCTAGATTTTAAGATACTGTAGTATCTCACTACTTTATCAACATGTGTAATACCATACAATCAGCTCAGTTCAATAGGTTTATACTGTGAAATTAAGTTTACAGAGAAAGTTTAATGGACAAAAAGAATAAATTTTTGATAACTTCAAACAGTAACTGTATTGTATTGGTGTAAAACTCCATATATATTGTTTATATGTGCTACTTGTTCTTGATAAAATTATTATGACTTGCACCAATTTTGTTTCATTCCCATGTTCACCTTTTCTGCCCAGGAACATTTGAGGAGTCCCTCAACTGAGCTTAAAATGGGAAGAGTGATACACCTCTCTCTCAACTGCTTTTCACTCACTCACTCAGTTGGTTACTTTGTCTGGCTCTGCACACACTCAAAACAAAGTCAATCTTCCTCACATCATACCTGTGATATAATCAAATAAAATCAAAATTTTGTTTTTAAAATATTTTAAACTAGTTCTGTAAACATAATTCTTTTATACTTTTTAGAAAATTATTTGATGTGCTGGCTGATTTCACTTCAAGTAAAGTCCAAAAAACACCTAAACAGTTTATGCTACATTTGTGTTGCACAGTTTCCAAATCTGGCTTCACACAATGGCTAAATAAAAGAAGAGCAATTGTGTCATTGACAATTTCAATGATACAGTGTGAGCCCAAAGATCATCTAACTAACTGTTATTTTTGCATTAATATTTCTGGATATTCAGACAAAACTAAACAATACACTAAATATCCAGAGATTGCATCTATGATGAAACCAGTATCTCATGGGGATGATTTTCTTGTGCCACATCCAGCAGCAAAGTGGGAAATAGAAGTTATACTGCAAAAAAGACAATGAATCATCTTTACTTCCTTCATTTAGTAATTTTATCCCTGTGGCATCTCAGCATAAACTGCTTCATCTGATCACACAAGATGAGCTAAATGATCAGAGTTGTGACTTGTTTTATACTGAAACAGCATGGGGAACTTTCATTTGCGGCAATGGAATTTATCATAAAAGTCTTGTTTCTCACTACAGCATGCACGATACTTTGTGTTTCTGTACAAATGTTGATGCACAAATTGAAGAATCAAGTACTGAATATACTCTCAAGAAAGAAAACATTTCACCAATTCTTCTAAAGTTAGTGTGAAAACTGTGCTTTTACATAATGGGAACACTAAGCCATTGGTTCCCGTTATTAATGCTGTGAACATAGTAGAACATGCAGCTTATACCTGAAGCAATCAAATATACACTACTGCTAAGTCTATAAAGTGAGTATACCAAACACTGTAGCTTTTTGTCTGTCTGGGATAGCCAATATCATAAAATTCATTTCAAAAAGAAGGAATGGCTAGTGAGAGAATTACGTTCCAGGAAAACAGAAAGATGAGTTCCAACTTTCAATGAATCATCAAGATATGTTTCTTCCCTCATTCCATCTGTCTTATAAGTTTCAAAAAGTTAGTGAAGTAAAAACTAAAAGGTGGTATCTTTGTTGGGCCACAGATTTGGGAAGTGCTGATGAATGGTGATTTTGAAACATTATTCAGTCAGAAAGAACTTACTGCAAGGAAATCACTCAAACTGGTTGTTAAAATTTTCTTAGGAATTTACAGAGATGAAAACTATGTTGTGACGATTGATGATATCCCTGAGAACTAGAGGAAAACTGGGTCCAAGATGTCACTGAAGTTACACTTCTCACACTTTTAATTAAGCTTCTTATCAAATGATCTAGGTGCAGTGAGCAATAATCTAGGTGAGCACTTCCCTCAAGATATGTCTATAATAGAACAGTAACATCAAGGAAGACAGTGGAATCCTGTGATGACGGAAGATTACTGTTGATTCTTATAGCATAAAACTAACAACATACTTAAAAGATGCAACAAGTCTTTCAGGTATTTTGTAAAAAGAAATAAAAAATAATATCATGATGAAAGTTTTAAACATAGCTTAAGTGTATTTTCAGTATATAATTACATGTTGCTTTTGAACATTCTTAAATGCAATTTTCAATAAATAAATAAAGTTATCAGAGAGTGTTATTTTCACAATATATAAGAATATTTAAAATAAACCTAACATAGCTCAAAAACTAGAGGTGATCAGTAATATTCAACAATTTTTAGAATCAGGATCAACAAACTACTCATGAACAGTTGTATTTTTATTGTAGTAGAGAAGCTTCTTTTGTGCACAGTGTAACTTCTAAACATATAATTACTGTGCAAAATTACTCAAACACTTATATGCTTTACATATTTCTAAAAAAATTACTTTGATTGAATGACTTAAGAATATTTCAACACACAAACAAAAAACATGAATTTTATCTCATAAGTAACATGCAACATCTCATGCAACATGAGGCTACATGTAATGAAGCACAGGATGGGTCTGCAACATGAGGCTACATGTAATGAAGCACAGGATGGGTCTGCAACATGAGACTGCATGTAATGAAGCACAGGATGTGTCTGCAACATGAGACTGTACATAACGAAGCACATGGTGTCATCAGCTTTAGACATTTCTTTCCTATTTATTTATCATCAGCTGTACTAACAACAACAAAAATTTTTTTTTCCTATTTTCCCCTTTAAGTACGTTAGAAACTTGTATGTTTACTGAACCAACTAATACTGAAACGCATCATCGTTAAATTTAGAAATTATGTGTATCAAAATACTTTAAGACTAAAATTAGTTTTTCTTCATAATGTTCAGTACCATTTGGGTCTACATACTGAATAATTTTATATTTTTAACCCATCATGTCACTCACTGTGCAAAACTGATCAAATGTGAAATACTGCTCAGAGTTTTGTTCGAATTTTTTTTTCTGTTATTTGTTATATAATTAGGTACACTATAATCAACAAATTTGTAACACCAAAAGCTATTTCGCACAATTTAGATTAAAAACAAAAAAAGACGTATTCTTTGATAATTCAAGTGAAAAAAAAAAGACCATATCATAACCTGTAGGTGGTGAAGAAAGTGTTAACCCTGACACCAGGTACAAGATTATTTGTAATATTTCATGTACTGTTCTATCAAAGGAAAAGTTCACATTTTACTGTATAATGAAATGTCATTACTACAAGTGACATTTAGAATAAATACAAGTCTTATATAAATGGAATATTAATCTTTTGTTCAAAGCTGGTGGTTAAAACTATATATAACTTCTATTATAAAAAAGCTTACACATAAAACAACCTTAAATATAAAATTTTCAAAATACTTACAGATCAACCTATACAAAATATATACTTCATGATATTCCTACAAGTATCTATATTCTTAGTTATGCCAACTAACAAGACATGCTTTAACAGATATGAGGTGTTCTTTCATTATAAAAAGCCTAGACACCTAGTTATTATAAAAAAAAGGTTAAGGAAAAATATCGTATTTATATGCAAGAAAGTATCAATTAATTGTGCAAATTTGTGGTAAGCAGTGTTAAATATATGAATAAACAAACATTCTGAATTTAAGTGGTTTTCTACTAAATGAAACTAATTAAGGCTAAATTAACTAACACATTCATGATTATTAACTTCAAAATGTAAAATATAATTTTAGTTATAAACATTATATCATAAATTTAAGATTTTATTTCTATCTACCTTAGAAAAATAATATATTGATAATATTTATCTACTTTGTATTCAATGTTTTATTACTCTCACATAACACGTGGAGATGAAAATCTAAGAATGTTTATTTAATTTGAAGCATTAGAACCTACCATCTTGTGAATATGTGCAAATTGTACGCATGTATGATTAACTGACTACACAACAGACATTCAACTATTATTAAACTCTAGACAGTTAAAACTGATTCATTAATAATTATGGTATTAATACAGAGAATTCTCAAGTTATGTCTAATATATTACTATGATAAAAAACATCTACGGAGAGAAACTTTTTGGTAATAAAATCTACAACTGTTTCCAACTTCTGATCAAAACAAAATACCTATATAGTTCAAATAAAAATTAAACGAGTAATGAATATTATATACGTCTAACATACCACAATACTCATGATGATTACAAGGTATTGATTCATCTGTCATGGTACCTCAATGCAAGCAAATTTTTTGCTCTAATCCCAAACACAAGATTCAGCTAGCTTAGGAGGTTTAGTTTTGTTCTAAACACATATCTTAAGATAACAATGCAAAATAATCCTCACAAACAAATATGTATATATCAAACAATTTAACCAATACTAAAAATAAACTAACATTAAAGAAAGAAAAAAATAAAACATTACTTTATTCACAGTCTACAACTATTTATCATCTTACCTTCATTCTTTCTAAATTTGTATTTACACCTGTCAAAGGCTAGTTAAGAAACTAAATAAGACTTAACTTTTAATTTAAAAAATGAAACTTGACATCTTGCAGGACATGTCTTGGAGTAAGACATCAATAGTATCAGGTTTCTTAAGGGCAACACATAACTAGGTAACTAAACATACAACTTTTCAGGTGGCTATACGTTTTTACCTTTTTTAAAAATCAAAGCATGCATAATCATTATTGGAAAGACTTTAACAATTTATAATAAAGCAGTATATAGTGACATTTAAAATTAACTTTGATTACTTATATGTTCCACTTACTTTTCAAGCAGAACTACAGCAACTTGTGGGTTTACCCTTAAATACTTGCTATTTTCTTGTCCATAGTCATGAAAGTAGGTTGCCCAGTCCCATGTCATGAAAAGATCTAGAAGCTATTAGAAAATATAGCTACAAAAAATCTGCAAGAGAAATTCCAGTGCACCAAAATAAAGTAAACTGCTATACATAAATTAACTAACAAAAATTACAAGAAGGAATTGTACACTGTAAGTCAGAAAGTAATAATAAGAAATCAGTTTTAGTGAAAGGAAACTGATGGACTCTGTGACTAAACTAAAATAATTGGAAGATGTGATATCGAAAAATATATGTAACTATTTTACTTAGTAGTGTTTCCACAGTTAATACATCTTTAATTATGTTTATTTGTTTGTTTTTGAATTTCATTCAATGCTACACGAGGGCTATCTGCACTAGCCATCCCTAAATTAGAAGTGTAAAACTAGACAGAAGTCAGCTAGCTATCCCTAATTTAACAGTGTAACACTAGAGGGAACTACATACTTTAAATACTACACATTCACACTTAGACACAACTAGCTATCATCTGATCTTAACATTAGTAACAGAAGGTGTATTTAATGGCCTAAATATAAGCATTAGGTGTAAAACATTATTGTAACAAAGGCTTAGTTGAAACGCTACTCCATTGAAACCCTTGGTAACTTTTATCTTACTTTTGTCCATACCTCAGTGTTAATAAATAACTGAAAAAAATATAAATAAAATGCTATTTAACTTATTGTGGTGCAATAAGTGAGCCTAGAGTATTATTTGTTTTATAATTAAGCTTAAAAACGTACTGTGCAATAACTTACTCCAAGCTCAATAAAGACAAAATATTAATTCTAAATCTAAATAATTTCTGAATTAAATTGTTTTGTTGTATCACCAAAGTTAACAAGAATAAAAAACAAACAAATATGTATATTAAACATTCAACATAAATACCATAGTTGACCTAACAATATTAATTGGGAGTTTTGTTACTAAACGATGATGTAAATTGTAGACCATTACTATTAAAAAAAAAGAAGCATGACACAAACTGTTTATTATATATATATTAACACCAGAGGGACATTTAGAATGTTCCTTCTACCACACACATTATACTCTTTAACACTGTAAATACGTGACAGCCATAAAGCTTCTTATTTCCAAAGAATGCAACATGTAGATCTTCAATGTATTCAGTTTACTAAAATGTTTAGTTAAAATAAAGTTATTTCAATTTTTAAGTCTATCTCATGGTATGTTTATCATTTTTATAACGTACTTCATAACTTAATGTTTCATGAAAAATTCAAAATCTTCCTATTAACAGTAAGCAGAGCCAATCTTTATACATATACTCAAAAGGTGATTTACAAAACTGTAACTTTTATCTCTGCATTTCTATAAATTGGTGGAACTTTTAAGTGAATAGGTCTATTCAGATACCAATAACTATTTTAAATCTATTCATTACACAGTATAGCTTTCAAATGCATTGCTAAACTTTTGGAAAAGAAATAGCAATAACTAACATACTGAGCAAGAGCAAGAATTTAAACTGAACAAAATACACTATTCATTTCAAGCAGGCCAAACTAACCTACCAATCCTCTGACTGTGCACACAGACAAAATATCTATTTAGAGGTTTATGTACATGTGAAACATGGGAAACTGAATGAGTGCTTAATTCTTTATCAGTACTACATATATCCCAATAAAGGTGACATAAAATATCTTAACTCAATTGACTATTCTTTTTTAGGATAATAAAGAGCAATGATCAGTAGGGCACATTACAAGTACAGATGTTGATGTAATTTATGTCAATAATAACAGAAGACATTCCTGTCATGTTTAGATGTACATAAAAAATGTGTGCATTACATGAAAAATGGCGGTGACAACAGTTAAAAAGATGTTAAAACAGTTTTCACAGAATAGAAAAATAAGAAAATAAAAAGGAATGGGAATTAGAGAAAATGATAATGTAAAGAAATATATAGGAAATAATACTAATATATGGGAAACAGAAAAATGAATAAAAATATAGGTGATATTAATATTGATATTAATATATAGGAAACAATACTAATATACGGGAAATAGAAAAATGAATAAAAATATAGGTGATATTAATATTGATATTAATATATAGGAAACAATACTAATATACGGGAAATAGAAAAATGAATAAAAACATAGGTGATATTAATATTGATATTAATATATAGAACACAATACTAATACACGGGAAATAGAAAAATGAATAAAAATATAGGTGATATTAATATGAATATATGGGAAATAGAAAAATAAAAAAAATACAGGTGATATTAATATATAGGAAACAATACTAATATACGGGAAATAGAAAAATGAATAAAAATACAGGTGATATTAATATATAGGAAACAATACTAATATACGGGAAATAGAAAAATGAATAAAATATAGGTGATATCAATAAAAAAAATTACAAAGTTGTTTTGAAATTTTTTAAAGAGATGCACAAAGGTCATTAATTCCAGGACTGAGAATGATGTCATACTGTTATAGTATTTAACAATGCTATCCAATAAACATCCTTAATTTCTTTCTAAAAGTGGAAAAGATTCACAAATAACAATGAGAAGTTATGTTGAAACTTGAGAAAAGTAAATAACCTTAAACAATATCAACCTAATGAAGGGCAGTTGTTTGAAACACTAGTTAAATAATGTAACTGTTTTTGTCCTTTTTTTAACTTTAGGTGTTTATAAAAACAATATTTCCTTTGTGAAGTAAGAGAGGATTCCATATACTGTAGACCAGCACAGTGCTTCCTTGTACCTAGAAAAGCATGAGACCTGTACAAGTAAAACTTTATACAACCTTCCCTAACAATGGCTCGTGACCAATAAAAGCCAGCCTATTAACCTGAGACACACCCTAACAATGGCTAGTGACCAATAAAAACCAGCCTATTAACCTGAGACACACACAAGATCATCCTCTAATACAAAGAAAAAGCAATATGCAAAAAAATTCACATAATACAAACTTGAAACTCCCTTAAGTTAAAAAAAAGAGAAAACAGACCTCCATGATGGTCACTGTATATATATCAACCAGTCTCTGTATCAAGAAGACCAATGATTGATTTTCAGCCACAACCACTAAATAAATAGTTCTTTGAGATTTCCAAGAATATGGAAGCAGATTATTAGTCAAAACACAGGATAAAAAGTAATGAGTAACTAGTATCTAGTAGTTAATAAAAAAAAAGTTCTCAATTAACAATCAGACTGAAGTGACCATACAGGTTACTAACCATGACAGTTCAGAACTATGGGATGAACTAGACAAATACAAAAACTTGTTCATCATTTACAATTCAGATAATTAGACTAGACTGATGTTTCAGGCAAGACTAAGAAAAGAGGATTCTAAAGTATTCTAGAGATGTTTCTCAAGCAAATTAGAATGACCAACTACAAAGTTCACCAAAATAATTATAACAGAAGTAAACAATCTGATTAACAATTACTTTGAAATTCTTTTAAAGCCAGTAGAAAGGTCCAGTGATTTAGTCAACAGAAAAAATATAAAAAAAAGAGAATAAAAGCAAATAACTTCATGAAGAAATCACAATTCCAAGAATTACGTGACAAAATAAGTCACTCCCATTTACAGCTGTGATAAGACATATAACTGGATTCCTCGAAGTTCAAGAGAGCGAAGTCAACAAAAAAATGTATCAATTACAAACATATATGTGACATTTATAATCACAAGTACAAATGCCATAAATACATTGAGGGCTGTCACTGACAATGAATGTAAATCTCGTGTACATATTTGGTTCCCAAATATATAAAAAGTGTTCTTGACTGAAGTCAACAGGCAAAAAATTCCAGATTAAAATGCACACAGAAGCATTTAAATGACATGGTCTTAAGTACTCACATCAGAAACTCAATGATGAGTAGTGTTGATAAACAAAATAACACTGAAAGTCATATCTGTTTATCTGATCAGAACAGCAGCATTTTAAAATTAATTTACATGCAAATTACTGAATTATGTGCAAAATTTAATTAAACATCTTTACAATCCATGCATGTGAATGAAATTAACATTATAGTATATAATTTAATGTTTATGTTATCCAAGTTTTAATTATTTGTTTCAACAGAAACATTTAAAATAAGTATTTTGCTTACATAATTTGTTTGTCACATAATCCAAGTTATATAAAAAAATCTCCAATTTAACAGAAACTGACTGCAAACACATAAGCTCGCAATGTATACAACTGTCTAGATGCCAATGTATTTTCACATGTCCTTTTGAGACATACAATATATGCAGTCTTAGAACTGAATCCACTGCAAAAGAGAAATAGATTTTACAGCCTTTCATGGGTGCTATGCCAATCTTCTATACTTTGGAAAGAAATTTATGATGTACAAGTAATTAGTTAATGCAAGTGTGCAAAGCTGTTATAAAGAGGTCAGTTTACACTCCACTCCACCAACAGTTAGTATGAAATTGGTGTACAGTTTTTGTTCTGAAGTAGAAGTAACAGCCTGCAGTACCATTGTCTACAGCACTTACAGTGGTTTGTTACCTCAAATAGCTATAGTTAGAGACAGTTGAACTGTACTTAAATCTAATATTTATATTTTAGTTAACTATGTATAATTTATGTTTTAAAAATCATATTTGAGTGATTTAGTGGTTTTTATAAGCTTAACTTGTTACATGGATTGTGAAAGCTTTATAAACAAGATGGTATCTGTAACAGCCATCCTGTTTTGGCAACACATCTATGTGGTGAATTTGTCAAAATAACTTCTTCATAAAAGGCCTATTGGTATTAGTTAACATATCAGAATAAATGGAGACAAAGAATTTTAAAGGAGAATTAAAAATAAACTATAAGTGAAAAGATAAAGACGCTAAATTACAAATATGTGAAAAAGATGACTATACCAGTAAATTTCTATAAAGATGTAAAAGGTATGTACACATTTTTGTTAATTTTAAAAACATTTCCCTGCACTCTCTGTTGATGATGATAAATAGAGTTAGTAATACGGTGCATAAAAGAGAAAATAAAGTTCAAACATTTACCTTAAAAAAACAACAACTGATATTCATTTATGAGGTTCTAGAGGTTATGCAAATGAAATGTAAAAACTGTAAGGTAAAAAGTATTATTTTTATACTTTATGTAAAAATTACTTTACATATGAACTACTCAGAGTCCAAGTGTAAATAACTACATTGAATAATGAATTTTTATTACAAAAATCCAAAAAATATTTACAAAATAAAACTTTTGCTGAAACTACTTTCTTTAATGAAAGTTTGTTATCAAGTTTTAAGGAAATAATTTCATTAACTAGTTTCATTTTTGAAAGGCACTTCATGAGAGTTGCATACTTTTCTTCCTATGAGCATATATCATTCTTCAAGGTTTAATGTCTTCCATGATGTAACTGTTAATTACATATCTATATACATAATGTATGCCTATGTTACATATGTATACAATATTAATGACTATTCTACAGCAACCACATAAAATGTATTTAGTCCAAAAGCAATGTTTACATTACTTGTAATATCTTTTAATATGAACTTAAATAGTAGAGTTTTGTAAAGGTTTACTAACCTGCCTAAGATCAGCAAAGCACATCTGGAGTGCACCTTCTTCAAACCCTCTAACAGGTTCTGAATTAGCAAACACTATTGAAGATAAAAAAAAAAAACTCAGTTTAGTTTACATCCATTAGTGAATAATTATTATCTGTATTTGTTTTGAAGGCCTTAATGTAAAATATTTGGATTGCCAACATAATTCAGTTTTATTGAAGCATAAAATGCTGTTTCGTTTTTGTCTTTGATCTGCTTAAACATAGTCCAGAAAGCCAACATCCAAATGCAGTGGAGATTGTGTGAAAAGTTTATCAAAATGTGTGGAATAAGATTGACCTCATCAACTTTTGTAGAAACTTACTACAATGAAAGAAGTATTTTCAGGCAATAATGCAATATTATGGCCATCAAAATTGAACATGATTTATAATGAAATAGTTCCAAGGGCAGCAGAAAACCTGGAAATTGTTCTTAAAAGATAAATTAACCCTTAAATAAATAATATTGTGCGAGACTATTAAGTATTCTGATTATTTACAAAACACAACAAAAATTAAATAAGAACAAAACTACAATAAGAATTTCATTAATTAATCAACAACAAAAATAAATTTCTTCACAGAAAACTAAATCTCATTAAAAACAATACAATTCCTAATTGACCTAAAACTTTTAAGCAGTTAATTATTCTTGGGTATCTTTGAAATTAGATTTTGATAAAAATGGTTTTATGTTTCAGATGTGGTTTAAATAAACAGTTTCAATTTTAAGGTAATAACATTAAAGTGTGATGGTCCATAAGGTACACATTTTGCAAACTCTTAAAATTTCTTGATTTGCATATATTGTGTTAACCTTATTTCCCCAGATGTTAAAACCTTTAAAAAATAACAACAAAAGCACTTTCAATTTTGTCCATAAATCATGCATAAAAAGATCATATGGCACATAATGTGTATGCTAAATGACCAAATTCCATCTTTAGTCATTGTCTAATTCAACAGAAATACCTTTGTTGCAATATATGGAAAATAGTGAAGTAAAGAAACTGTTATTGTATTAAAGTCTATCTTTATGCTGTGCTGTTTGTGTCCCAGGAACCACAGTACTTACATTATACATACATTGCACCTCACTACTATAACAACTGAATAACACAAGCAAAACCAGGTGATTCATCCTCACTGTCAAGCTGATTTCAGAGAAAGTACACCTTACTTAAAAAGATGGGACTAAATATTTGTCCACAGAAAACCATCCTTTCCTTTTCACTACTGGCTTACATTATACACTGTATCTTATTAGTATGATAAAGCTGACTTAAAACTGTAAAATATTCAAAGTTCCATCACCTACTTCAATCGTTTTTCACATCATCTACCTTTGTACTAAACTCACTGACTCTTTAATCTTTTGGGATCTTCTAGAAATTTTTCCCTCCGTCCAGGATGTTTTTTTGGTCTCCAAATTAACAAGTTAGGACTGAGAGATGCCTTGGGTCTCTTTTACAACTGGATAATATATCCATATCGAGGCTTACAATATAAAATTGGATATAAGGTGCCTTGTTAATTTGGAGGCCAAGAAAACATACTGGAGAGAAAGAAAAATTTCTAGATGATCCCAATTTTCATGAAAATATAAGTGATTTTCAACAAAATAAGATATTAAGTAGGGCAACAGTGAAAGTTATGTTTCCTATACTGAAAATGTATTTCATATAACTAGTCTCATTTAGTGCTGCCCTTTATGTGAAAAAAAGAAAGAAAAACATGCCACAAGCCTTTTTCCTCCCTTCCTTTGGAAATGACTCATTTTAATGTCTCTCGTGCAAATTATCATGGATAATCCTCCACAAAAGAAAGTGCTATACACTCATTATATGTGTGACTTCCTCTATTCAGTTCTATCTAATTACTGTTTTGAGTTTTGGTAGAGAATTGAAGCACTCATTCTGAGTGGAGAGGAAGCACATTTTATGTATAGAAAAACTAACTTCTAATATGGTACATTAGCTGTGCTTATATAATCAGATAGAATCACACACTGAATTGGTGCAAGGGAAGAAAAGAAGCACCCTTTGAAAGAGTACAAAGGACACACCTTGAGTCTAAAGAATTAGATATGAAGATATGATGTGGGAGACTACACTACTTCTAAACCAGCCATACTCTTCACCAATTTGGGAAATGTGTTGTATATTCTGGTAGACAAAAACTGAGAAGTAAATACAATTAGTATTGGAGAAAAATGGAAGTGTCCCCAGACACAAAGTGGCTAGGGCATGATGGACTGTACTTGACAAGTCCACTACATCCAGAATCTATGCTGCTGGAAACTGACACAGATAGAGAGGGTGGGTGTAGAATGAGGATCATACCATCTTCACCTAAAATTAATGAGACCAGAAGGGATATCAAACCCCTGAATCCTGAAGAGAGCGTATGTTAAGAATAAAAAATGGTATATCAACCTGATGTCCTGGATTGAAAAAATGTGTATGAGAGAGAAATTGACCAGAACCAACCCAAGACAAATAACATCCTAAGAATAAGCTACACAAAAGACAGTTGAAGGGAAACAACCAGAACAATCCCAAGTTCCTTCACCATACTGTATCAAGATGATTGTAGGATGCAGGCACCTACTGTTTGTAGGCCCTACCAGCTATATAAGTTAAACCAAAAATTAACTTACAAGGAAAGTTTTTAGGCACCTACTGTTTGTAGGCCCTACCAGCCATGTAAGTTAATCCAAAAATTAACTTTCAAGGACAATTTTCATGGACCTATAGTTTTCATAGGCCCTAGGCACTGTGCCTAATAAATAATTCAGCCCTGCCTCCACAATACAGATAAAGTATGATTGAAGGAGAAAGTCAAACATCCATACTGTGCAAAAACTTATGTTTTTTGCTTTTACTCTAAATCCAAAATGCAGCCAATGGGAACTGACTTTCACATGGGAGCAGGATGATGGAACCCAACCAAACGAGTGAAACGCAATTTGAGGTCTCACTCCTTTGGTCTATATATATGATGTCATATACACAAGACGAAAACCACTTCCCTACTCTGCACTAAATTGTACTTTTGTAGATGTTTTATGCCATTAAACAATTCAGGACAACGTCCCATATTCCACTACCACAGTGGCTTGGAATTGAAAATTGATAAGGACACCCAACTCCACTAGAAGGAAAGGGAGTATGATACGTGGTGGAAAGTTTGGAAATATGTCAACACCTCAGATAGTGAAATAAGTGACCATAAAACTATTTCTTAAAGTAGACCAAGCTGGTTTATTCAATATAAGGCATGGCAGGATAGGCAGCTATCACATTCTGTTTTACTCCTGTAGTCCATGATTGGTACAGTCTGGGATGGGTGTATTTGTGAAGCAATTTTGTTGCAAAGTTAATCCTCAAGCAACCTTGTTGAATACCCCATCTCAATAGTGTGCACTGAATGACCATGGAATATATTTAGGTGTGTATACATGGCAGAAAAGTTTGGATTTTAAGGTTAAAGAATACTTGATCAGGCAACACTTGCCATGGAGTGTGATCCAAACAGAGAATTACAATGAGACTGGAAATAAGGCCTCTGAAAATGTAGAAAAAGAAGAAATACAACTTATCTAGGCTTGTTGTCACATGGAAGTCTAAAGAATAGTCACAGGTGGAAGACAATATCCTGAAGAGGAAGTAGAAAGCCTATGCAAATAATGAGAGAGAGACATATTACATGTAGTCCATATGCCCAAGAATTTCCTCCAACAGACGATGAAGATGAGATGCCAGAGAAAAGGTAAGATGCCTAATTTGATGAGAAGACACCTGGAGCAATATATGGGAGGATAAAGAAACATAGGAATAAACCAATCAAATCAAAAGTTGAACCCATATGGTGGAAGGAGAAAAATCACAAACAGAAGATGGTTTCCAAGGGATAAATAGTTGGAAATGGAAATCATGAATGGAAGCTTTGCAGGCAATATAACAATGAAGAGCACATACAGGACACAGAAGGCCAGGAAATGGAAGGAAGGGAAATTGGAGTAACCATATCTAGCAGCCAAGATTTTATGGAGGAAAGAATAACCTGGATAAATAAAATATGTTAAATGATAAAGAGTATATGAAACATTAATGGCAAATAAATCAGACTGCCAACATCCATAAGCTAATAGGAGAAAGAACACCCAACAAGGGGAGAAACAATTCCATTATAAAACAAAAAAAAAGGAGACTGAGGAATTGTTGAAAAACTATGACAGATAGCCAGTCTTCAGTTTTAATGATGACAACAAACAGCTGGAATAGAAACTGGGAGAGAGATGATTTCCAGGTTCAATGTTCTGTTGGACAAAAGGTCTTGAACTACCTCCAACAGAAGCTGGCTGTTAATGGGATCCTGAGGAAGAAGGAAAGAAATGGATATCTGTGATAAAAAGAGGAAGGTAAAGGAAGCATAGGACATGTCCAAATAATCCACCAATCTATGGTGAAATATTGCCAAAGGGGAAGAAAGTCACACAACTCAGCTCCCATCCAGTTATCAACTGGTACTGTTGACATTATGATGATCCACACTGAAGAAAACACCTGGAAAGAGGAACAGGTAAAAGCTGGAAAGCACTAGTATGGGAAACAGGAATAGGGGCTTGTCTTGATTCCAACTGTGGCAAATGAGCTACCAAAAACAAAAGGGTAGAGTGTTGATGCAGGCATTCCTAGCATGAAATTCCAAAGTATCTGGAATACGTTTGAAAATATACTAAGAAACAGAGCTACACATGATTCCCTACGTGGGCAGCAAATAAATCTGACAGAAGGCTGCATTTTGACCCAGTAGGTTTCAACAACAGAAAAATTATGTATGCAAGGCGTGAGTAGAGACTGAAAAATAAGTCATCTTAGAAGTAACAAAGGAGAGGCTGTCCCTCAAAAACCTCAGGAATTGGGCACAGAGTATCTGAAAGTAAATGTATGGTAGATAAATACCACAAAAGTAAGGATAAGACAGAGGCATCGGTTAAAAGCACTGGAAATCAGGGAGTACTCCCAAATTGGCAAAATAGATTCTAACACATGTGAGTCTAAAAATGGATAGCCTACTTGATGGTTCGTCAAACAAAATATCCACAGCACATAGGAAGCAAGACATGCTGGAACTCTCAACCAATTGTGAAATAAAATGTTTTGTATGAACCCTTATATCCAAAGAAAGTGGGAAAACTAAAGGTAAAGAAGAACTAGGAACTATCATACAACAAAAAGGATGAGGATTGTAGGAAATCATAAAAAGGGATAAAACATCACATACCTGAGAAATAATACCTAAATACACAATATTATACCTAGCTGACTCTGCAGGAGGTGTATAGGAAAAACATGAGAAAATCCTGTGGTGGAAAAAGATTATAAAAATCTTTCTCGGAATGAACAGGTTCAGATTGTTCATGAGGTGAATAACTTCAAGAGGAAGTGGCTGACTCACAGAACGATCAGTCTCTCATTGAATAATTGCAGATAATTCCATTAACAGGGTTGCTTGCACCTCCAGCCAGTGAAAAAGAGCTTGTAGTTAGTGTAAGACCTGAAATGTACACACTAATATCAAAATTCATGGTAAATAACAATATGTCAAACAAATTGACATAAAAAAATTTATGTCAATAAATAAAAATACAGATTAGAAAGTAAACTGAAAACAAAAGTAGCAGCTGTATAACCAGAAATGATTAAGAACCAGCTTTGGAAATTAAACTTCTAAAGTTACAAGGATGAAACACACAAGAGCAAGATTTGAAATGTATAAATACATGTACTGCCAAACAAGAAGTAATAATCTGGTAGAATTGAATAAAGGGAATTACACACTTAAGAAAGTGTATGGCACTCTCACTGGTGGAGGTTTGTCCCATGATGATTTACATGATACACACACTGGAGTGAGTCTTGTGGCATGGATAAGAAATGTTTTTCATACAGATGGCAGCACTGAACAAGAATACCTAATCATGAGAGTGAAGGTAACATACCATATTGAAATACTTCTTTGATGCATAATTTACTTTTCCATAATTACTGAATAACTGCATTTTCAGGATCTTATTTTATCAATGATGAGGATATTTAAGTTATCAATTTAATATAATAAACATTACTATAACTATATAAATCCACAATCCAGGATGGCTCTGCAGTAAAAGTAAATTTTGTCAAGGAAAAAACTATAAATTACATTACTGTTGTTCTGAACTCCAATTTGAATGTACCTTTACTCATCATGCCTACTAGACCATATGAGTATCTTTCCATTAAATTTTCTAGAATTGTCATGTTTGGTTTAAATGGAATTATGTTATATAAATTTCAACTATTATGACCATTAAATATTAAATTATTATTTAAAAATGAAATTATAATTGTCTAATTTATTTTTACTGGTGTCACAAGGATTTAAAATAGACTTGGTAATTTATGGAAAACAAAATGTATATTATCTATATGTAGCCACAGTTTCCTATAAAATCTTGAAGCAGAACAATGTAACTGGAAAGCTTCCAAATTTCCAGAGTAAAGACATTTCACACTAAGAAATACCCCTTTAAAAGTGATAAGAGTGAAAAATTAACAAAATTTTTAATTCTGTTTGCATTCTACCACACAGTTTCTCCCAAAGAATATTGATCCACCCAAACACTGGTAGACAATTGCAAGTTTACACTGATGAAATGAAATGGCAGTTCACAGTGATAAGGTGTGAAAGCAGTGTCTTAAACAAATCATTCTATACTTGAAAAATACCGATATGTCAGAACGTCAATCATAATTATGGATATAGGATCTGAAATTGTTAGAATAATGTCAGCTTAAAATAATTTTGTATTTAATTTTGAAAATAGATGTAACCTTTTCATATAAATCCTTTGTTTTATATGAATTTGGGAACTCCCCATATATTATAGAATGATATATCCACACTGACTACAGTTTCATTCAGACAAAAGTTGGCAGGTGCTGATATAATCTTGTTTTATACATCTACTTTAACTGGCTTTCTTTGATAAAACCTAAATTTAAGTTGGTAATATCAGATATAGAAAAATACTAGTCAACAGAACATCACATTTTAGCACATTTTTATAAAACTATAAATGCAATGTGTTAAACAGAAATACTATTTCTAACATAACTGTTTCCTGTAAATGACATATACTTTATACACAGTCTTTTGCAAATTCTTCCTTTCCTACAAATTATGCAATGATTGTGGATCTTATGAATCTTTTATCTGGGAAATCTAGAATGTGAACAACACACTATTAAAACCTTACATTCACACTGAATAAGATCAAGATTAAACTGCTGCAGTGCACCCATGGACACATGTTTCACATCCTCGTCCATAAGGAATTCCACAAGGGATGATGCAATGTATTTACAAGATGACATACATGCTGTTTGAGCCACTTTGTCCTGTAAAAACAAAATACAAAAATTAATGAAGTTTTTTTCATGCAAAACATGGGCTTGGCATTTCTAAAATTAGCCAGCTCAATGAAGTCTTACTGTACCTTGTAAGCAAGTTTACTAGTCATTAATGATATCTACCCACTTTCTGTTTTGAGTACAACATACCTCTTCAAGCAGAAAAAGAACTCAACCTCCACTACAAAATAAATCTTTCTACATAAATAAATTAACTATATAAAGTTGGTGCAGATATACCAAAGAACACATGCCTTGTAGTAATTGCTATTGATTTTGATATCGACGGATAAAAGACATATTGTAACTGAGCAGAAAAACATGACATCGAGAGAAGAAAAACGCGTTGTAACTGAGCAGAAAAACATGACATCAACAGAAGAAAAACGCGTTGTAACTGAGGAGAAAAACATGACATCCACAGAAGAAAAACGCGTTGTAACTGAGGAGAAAAACATGACATCCACAGAAGAAAAACGCGTTGTAACTGAGGAGAAAAACATGACATCCACAGAAGAAAAACGCGTTGTAACTGAGGAGAAAAACATGACATTGACAGAAGAAAAACGAGTTGTAACTGAGGAGAAAAACATGACATCGACAGAAGAAAAACGCGTTGTAACTGAGGAGAAAAACATAACATCGACAGAAGAAAAACACGTTGTAACTGAGGAGAAAACATGACATTGAGAAATAAAAAACACATTACTAAGAAGAAAAACATGATATTGAGAAATAAAAACACATAACTAAGAAGAAAAACGTGATATTGAGAAATAAAAGACACATAACTGAGGAGAAAAACATGATATTGAGAAATAAAAAACACATAACTGAGGAGAAAAACATGATATTGAGAAATAAAAAACACATAACTAGGAAGAAAAACATGATATTGAGAAATAAAAACACACAACTAAGAAAAACATTATACTGAGAAATAAAAACACACAACTAAGAAGAAAAACATGATATTGAGAAATAAAAAACACACAACTAAGAAGAAAAACATGATATTGAGAAATAAAAAACACACAACTAGGAAGAAAAACATGATATTTAGAAATAAAAAACACACAACTAAGAAGAAAAACATGATATTGAGAAATACAAAACATAACTAAGGAAAAAACATGATATTGAGAAATAAAAAACACAACTAAGAAGAAAAACATGATATTGAGAAATGAAAAACACATAACTGAGGAGAAAAACATGATATTGAGAAATAAAAAACACATAACTATGAAGAAAAACATGATATTGAGAAATAAAAAACACATAACTATGAAGAAAAACATGATATTGAGAAATAAAAACACATAACTAAGAAGAAAAACATGATATTGAGAAATGAAAAACACATAACTGAGGAGAAAAACATGATATTGAGAAATGAAAAACACATAACTGAGGAGAAAAACATGATATTGAGAAATAAAAAACATAACTGAGGAGAAAAACATGATATTGAGAAATAAGACACATAACTGAGAAGAAAAACATGATATTGAGAAATAAAAAACACATAACTGAGAAGAAACACATGATATTGAGAAATAAAAAACACGCAACTAAGAAAAACATGATATTGAGAAATAAAAAACACATAACTGAGAAGAAACACATGATATTGAGAAATAAAAAACACGTAACTAAGAAAAACATGATATTGAGAAATAAAAAACACACAACTAAGAAGAAAAACATGATATTGAGAAATAAAAAACACACAACTATGAAGAAAAACATGATATTGAGAAATAAAAAACACACATCTAAGAAGAAAAACATGATACTGAAAAATAAACACATAACTGAGGAGAAAAACAATGTATATATTTTGCTTGATCATCTTTTAAATATTTAACTTAAAATATCTTTGTAAAACACAGATATAAAAAAAGACTCACCGGAAGGTTGGTGAAGGCTTGAAAAGTACTTTGTAGGAAGGCTATTAAATCTGTCAGGTAGCTACTGGCATGTCCTTCAGGTTCTCCAAGAAGCCAGTCATAATTGGCTGTTAAACAATAACACAAAATAATAAATCAAGCTCTAATGCAAACAGGAGAGAAAATTTTCATAATAGCTGATAAACAGTTAAAACCCACTAATGCAAAAACTATTAAAATAAAAGAGATTTAAAATTCTTTAAATAATTTTTTCAAAAAAGTGATTACTGCTGCTGTACTTGTAGTATCCAACTCATTAAAGTGTTCTGGAAAGTAAACTTTAATTTGTTATCAACCTATACACTGTTACAAGTGATCCAGAATGAATAATACAACAATAAAAACTTTTACAATTATACTTATCATAGCACATTACTATTAGGCATATTATATTTCTAAATAGTACCTTTGGAATTGGACTTAACAAATAATGTGATTGAAAGAGTATTAATACAAACTCTTCTAATTCTTGAAACTTTCTAAAGAACTATATAAAGAATGTACTTTTTACAAATATAATAGGCTTGATACTAATGTTTTTCTTACGACAAGTATAATTGTAATCATTCTCAAATGGCTTGTAACAAGCATACACACCGTCATAAAAATGTTAATTTTTTTTTGTTACCCTAATCCTTTCATTAACGATTGGATGGAATCCACCCAACTTGTAACCACAAAAGTATCCACAATAGTAATTATACTATGATTTTTAATAATGTATGTACATACAAAATTTTTGTAGATTATTGGTAAACATTATAATAATTTTGAATAATAAATATCAAATTTTTGAATAAAATATTAAGATTTTTTTAATTAAACATTTTCTTGTAAATTTTTTTAGCATGTTGACTATTCAACAGAGTAATTTCATTTTAAGATTAAAAATATTTTTCATGGATCAAAAAATTTTCAAATTTCACTTGTGAAACTATATCACTTCTACATAATTATGAAATGTTTTTTAAGAAAAAAACTTTACACTTTATCAGCTATTTTCAATCTCAAATCAGAATCTCCATAAATGTTCCACAGATTTGACCAATCTTTGAATCACAATAAGAAATTAAGAAATCTATAAATTATGTTTTTTTGTTTCTAGAATAGCTACAAATTATAAGCCAAAAACATAAATGTTTTGTCAAAACAGCTTACATGTCATAACATGATATATATTTATATAGTTATTATTTTTATTATATTAACCTTTCAGCCTTTGCTGGCTAATATCATAGAAATTGCTATAATGAGATGCAAGTGCACTCATGTTCCTCTACCCAAAAATATAAAACCAACTTTTACAAAATGATCTGTTTTGGCTGTGTTTCAGTGGACTAGTATTTTATAAAACACTGCCACATTTCAGTTATAATACATTATATATACACATACATTATTACTATTTACAAATAAGAATTTTTAAACTTATTTTTCTAAAATATAGGACACTAAATAAAAAAGTAAAGCAAACAATTACTTCTTCTAGTTATGATCTTTGTATTCATTTGCTGCTTTTTGTAGGTTGCTAAGCCTTAAGAAATTTCACACGTGGAGGATATGAAATGAATTTTTTTTTCTAGTTTTATATATACATTTGAATAACCAAAAAATCAAAAATTGTTATATTGATACCATAGAATTCCATTATAATCTATCAAGTTTATTAACTAAGCTGTATTTGGTTATAAAAAGAAATTAAATTTTGAAAAGATTAAAGACTCAACTTACTATTATGAAGGTTTGTCTCAAAAGAAAGAAATGACACCACTAAATTTGAAAAGAGCTGTGAAAACCATGATGGACATTCTAAGCTTTCAATTGGTTATTCACATGTCATATATAGAAGTGTGTATAAGGAACTGTATCCAAATATGGAAAGAGTTGAGAAAGATACATTGCATTTGATTCACTAAATACAGTGATAGCTCAGCAAAAAGAAAATGCAAAAGGTGTTTTTATATTTTTTCTTGTCAATATCATTAGTTTAAGTTCATAATTTTAACTCTGACATTACAAACTTCTAATTTAAACCAGTGGTGCATTCAGCATACCATGAAACACACAAAAATCTATGTATGGGTGTGTTTTTAATACTTATTTCTGAATTTAAAAATTAAATAATGTATAATATGAAAAGTTAAATTATAATCTACAATTTTTATCAAACTTAATGACATAAATTCATAAAGTAACAGTTCAATAAAATTTTGAAAGTGTGTCAACAAATGTGATAACATGGCCTTTGACCCATGATCAGTTTGGAAAGGGTTAAATGAAGATTTCATTTTCATAATTCACATACACAGAGCAAATAAAATTTCAATCATGTTCTCATTACATATATAAAACTCCACCCTTAGTACTACTGCATTATTATTCAAGCACCTCCTTAGAATATTTTTCATTATGACAAATATTTTTGGATATAAATAAAAAGACAATGCACATCCATAATGTGAAGATACACATCTACTATAAATACAACTTGTACAAATATTGTATTTCTAATCTAAATAAATTGTTAGAAAAAATAAAAGTGAACTCTATAAAATTGTACGAGTTATTTTATTTGTTACAAGATTTAGTTTACACCTTTATCAAGAAAATATATTTTAGGTTGTAACTATCAGTTAAACTAAGAACTATTACATTTCAAGGTTTACACTATACAAATAACATAAACATAAAGACATTTCATACCAAGATTTCTCCAGCTATATGGATAATACTGTATATATCAGAAATTAACTGACCAAGCAACCGGGCAAAGTTGTTAAAATGTCCAGTCTCATAATTAAAATTATAAAAAACTAGATTTGACTTAAAGATACTCTTATTACATCGGCTTTCATTTCCTATACACACCGCAAAAAAAAAAAAAAAAGACTTGTTAACTTATCACATATGAAAGTATTAACTAAAAATGTAATATACCAGCTAGAATACTCAGAATGTAAGATCATTTAAGCCAAAGGAACTGGAATAACCTTCCTTTAATGTATAAATAAGCATATTTAGGATATAATGAAACCAGAAGTTGAAAAAGTGTTATGGGTGAGCACTGTATTTTGAATCATGGTATACCAGATTGCTAAATAACATTTAAAATGTCACAAGATCTGATAATGATCAGAAAATTAGGGAATCACTATTTGAAGGAAGCTATAACACACAGCCCTCTCATAAATGTAAACAAAGTTATTGTGGATAATAATTTAAACATTACTTATTCAACTTGTCTAATCCTATTCAATATTTCCAATTTAGGTTTCTTTTACTACGTAAGATACCGCTTTGTGCAATAACATTTATAGAAAAATATAATGAGCAAATACAATGGATTCACCTTCTCTTTAATTTTACTAAATTTATTATGGATAAATTAAGTCATACTCATTCAATTTACTCACTTTAACTGTATACGGTTTTATCTTACTATGAAAGATATTATTTATTTATACAACATCAATGCTTATATTATACTGTTTACATATGTACCACATTCCTTATTATAATAGGAATGACCACTTGTAAAATGTACTCTTGTGCATAGTTCAATTTTTAGAACAAAATGGTTTTAATTTCAGTGACATATTTCATTACAAAAAATGTACACTCTTGATGAAGGCATAAACCCAGAACACTGAGTAAATAATACACAAAAATTCTATAGAGTTCATGGTCATTTTATGTATTTTTTAAACTGTGTGTACTATAATCCAGTTGGCAATATATAATTCATAAATTTTAAATAAACTGTTCCACTGTCCTTAGAACCAAGTAAAAAGTTTGTTTGACATAAAGTACATGCAACTGCTATAGAACAAATTGGTTTGCAAAAAAGTCAATCATACTACTTCTTATAACAAGCTTAAATAGTTTAAAATGCTATTTTTACCACACATGAAAATGGACATAAGATCAAACCATAACTAAAACATTTAAAAACTAAGCTTTTGTCCTAACGTGTGGTTTATATCCATTTCGATTAGTTAAAAAAACAAAACTTTTTGACATTTAGTGGTAATAACTGTAGCACAGTGCTTCTTTCACACTTTCTGTTGATAATTTGTGTAAAGTTATTATAAAAATATGTTACAATGTAGCTTTGCAATAATATCCAACATTGTTATACTATACACCGTATTCATAAGCTAAACCTTTTCCAAGATCTATTGCAGAACTTATTCTTCATCCATATCTTAGGATACAAAGACAGTTTTATATCCAGTTTTAATTGTCTTCCAATTATGGTTACTAACCTTGATGATATTAATTTTAATTTTGAAGGTTCCCCCTCCAATAATCTTTAAATTTATTAATATACATTGTTTTAGGTGATTTTATTTGACAATAAATTCATTCTTTTAATGTTTTAAAGTATGTTGAATCAAAGTTTTAATCTATGACTTGACAGCTCTGCTTTTGTTGGGCTTTCATAGATATTATGATTATAGGTTTTCCTGCTAACAGTTATTACTTCCTACAGTTTAGAATATTACCCTACACATTTGATTTCAACATATCTCAGAAATATTACAAAATCTTATGACACCATAACCAATGAACAGATTCTTACACAAGCAAAACAAGTTTACAATATCTTCAAAGATATAAGGAATTACTCTAATGAAAACAAACCATTTGCTTTCTTTTCATGAAGCAGTTTTGTTATTTTATGTCCACATAATTTTTTAAGACTTCTCTCTCGCTCCATTTCTTAACAAAAATTTAAATAACTTTTTCAAATTTCCATCTTATGAGATCATTGGTATAGATTCTTAGTATGTTCTCAATTAATTATTTTTGCTACACTTTAAGTTAGTTATTTCTGATACTCATCCACTTAAAAGCTATTTTCAGCACACTTTCAGTTTTCTATTCTTAGTATTATCTTATTTTATATAGTTATTTTTATTACACTTTCAATTATAGTTATTTGTTTCTATGCTCTCACTGCATTAAGAAATGAATTTTGGATATTTCATCTCAAAGTTAAATTTGAATAGATTTTTAATAGCCTATTTTGTTTATGATAGAATAGTTTTTTTTCCAAAATATTTCTAGTTATTTTTACATTTAAAGTAATAAAACATGAAATATTTCAAGAAGATTTGAAATAAAATCATATATTTACTTAAATTGATTTTGTTATTCTCAAACTGGCAATGTTTTGCATTTAAATTAAAACGTCAAACATGTATGAAAAATAATGTTGAAAAGTATATTATGTGATGTTGAAGAGAAATTTTGTGATGTAATACACAAAATACAAATATATAAATGATATATTTAAAATACAGTTGCTGAGAAGGTTCTTGGTCTGATAATATGAAAAAACATTTGTCTAACACAAATAAAGGAGCATCAGGTCAAGGCTGAGAAGGACTATGGTTGCACATTTGTTGTGGTTGGAGATAAGAACCCTTATTCCCGTTTCTCATCAAAGAAATATGGTAGTGTGTTCAAACACAAATTCTACACGTGATTCCAAAGTCTCAGTTACATCACCAAAAAACATACTGCAATCATGTATAATAATAATACTCCATATTGGAAGTTAACCCTCTTATGGTAGCAACTAAGGTTAGTGATCACTTTTCAGTTAAGTTCATATATTAGTTGAAATATAAAATTTAGATCTTAATTTATAAAAATCAGGAAGTCATGCATCAAGAGCATATGTTGAGCTCTTAATTGGTGGAAGATTGTTATGTGATAACTTGCATGCAAGATGAACTGGAATTAACCAATTCCAGATGGATAAGAGTTTCAAGGCTTGAGGTACAAACTCCAAATGTGTTTCCAAATTCTCAGATAAATCACCAAAAACATATTGCAAAGAAAAGGGGAGTCATTCATAAACCTCTAAGATAAGGGGACATTAAAAGAACCTGAAGCAAGGTTTTTTGACCCAGGAGATCACAACAAGAGAGAAATCATATGTGTAAAGTGAGAGCTAAGATGACAAATGAGTTAACATAGATGTAAATAGTGAGAGGCTTTCCCTCAGAAAGCTCTTAGGATCTCTTTGAATTGCCTCTGAAAGGAAACTGTTAGTACATAAATACCACTGAAGATATGTAAGGTGAGAAAACTAGACATAAGAAAAATACACAGGAAATTCAGGGACCATCCCCACATGGGTAAAACTGATCTTAATTGCTTAGAGTAAACAAATAGTCAGCCTGATGCAAGCTGATCTGTAGCCCATGGATGCTGGCACACTCAACCAGTTGCAAAGCAAATTGCTCAGTACAGATTGTAATACCAAATACTGAGATGAATATGTATTACGTAACAAAGAGGACAGGGATTATGAAAAAAAAATTGAGAAAATAAACAAAACATCACATACCTGAGAAATCATGTTTAAAAATTCCATATTAGGCATGACTCTGCAGGTGGGACATAACAATACACAACAAAATCGGTGGTAGAAAAAGTCGATCAAAATTCTTGTCAGCCTGAACACGTTTGTCATTTTAGAAGGAGAAGGCTAACCTATATAATGATCAATCTCATGGTATGTAATCGGAGATAAGTCCAACGACAGATCTCCCTCACCTGTAACCTGGTATACAATGCTAGTATGAGTTGAAATATATATATATAGAGATATATACAGTGTGTGATGTGTGTAAAAATTCAAGGAAAAGAAATGAAGAAATAAAAGTCACAAATCTGAACCATATGAAGAGCACCAAAACAAAATAAATATATTGACCCAAGTATTGCCAAATGAGATGTGATAGTTCAGTAAAACTGAATAAAAGTAGTCATGCGCATCAAGAGTGTGAATTGAGCTCTTATCATTAGAGAGTTGCCATAGGATAACTTGCCTGCAAGATATATTGGAATTAACCAGTTCCAGATAGGCAGGAGTTTCAAGGCTTGTGGTGCAAAAAATAAATGTTTTGCATATAGGGGAGAGCACTAAACAAGAATAGCTATTTATGTGAGATGAGGTAATGTACCACATCAGAATTTAACCCTGTTGAGTAGCTATTAAGGTTAGTGATGACTTTTCAGTCAATCTCATTATGCTGTGTAATTTTTTGAGCCCTGCACTACCTATCCATAGGCTTGTTAATGAACAAATACTAAAAGTTTAGCTCCATCACATTATCCAACTTAATTTAGTAAGAACATATGATTTCAGAAATATAAAGAAAATTGTATGGTAATCCCACATTTGCATTTCTCTTTCATATGATCATCACTAAATCACTTGCATGCTGATATCAACTGAATTAAACTTAATTTATACAAGAAAGTTTAAAACTTATCAAGAAATTCACAGAATACAACAGTGTGAAATATAAAATAAAATTTTTCAATCATACTACAGCTATATCACCATATAACTGTTAGATAACCTGTGAAATTGAGATAATTATCTTTGCTTTGCAATAATTTTTCATATTGTCAGCTTCTTGTTTCTAATTTTTTGTAGTTAAAGTTACTCAAACTGAATGAACTATTCCAACAATACATTGCTGTGTATTTGGCAACAGTAATGCTGAAAGATGATATTACAGATATTTTACTAGCTTTTCTCACTACTTTGGTGAATCATTTGGATGTGTTTTTGCATGTAAAAAGGTTAAGCACAAAAGAATTAACACTTCTGCTACAAGAATCTTTTTCTGTAGAAGTTACAAGGCTTTAGTGAGCTACATTAAGATTTATTTAAACCACTTTTTCTTTTATTATACTATATGAATAAACTTGCTACCAAAAGTAGACAGTAATCCAAATTTTAATACTGTATGTGTTTTAGGTTATTGATTTTAAAAGACAATATACTGGAAAGAAATTCTGAATTTTTTTCTATTATTAAAAGTGTCACATTTGTCATTTAGATGCCCCATCTTCGATGATTTATTTACCGTCCCTCTGAGTACATAACTTAATGTAAATTACTGTTTATAATGCCATTGCTCAGGCAAAGCTTTATTGTTTTAGATTTCAATCTTATTTGGTTACACAGCTATAAAATTAGTACCTTCTTGCCACACCCGCCTGTCACAACCTTTTTTTAAAAAATTACCAGTAGTTCTCTCTGACAGTTAGAACTACATAATTGATAACCAATAGAAAGCCAAGGATTTAATATTTTAAATAATGAGTTATACTGTGTTGTTTTCATCCAAAGAATTATCCATATTACTTCAAGTTCAAACTTTATTCCTACTGGAAGCACACTGATTAGCTTACCTGAAAATTTTAATGGCTCTTGTTGCACAGTTAACATTTTCTAACACTGAAAATGTATTTCTGATAGCTACTTACTTCCTCTCATGCAAACCTATCCTGACCTTGACTTGCCATCTAAGCATTGCTAAAATTTTCAACAGTATGTCTGTCTTTTATATCCCTTCAATTTGTGCCATTACAGCAATGTGTTTTGGTCATCTGATTACCCTCCACCAATCATACTGTACCATCTATATTAGTGTAGATTGCTCTATCTACCATTGCAGCACAATCCTCTCTTTGAGAATTGGCAGATATAAACCAGACACAGTGGTATATCAGTGAGAAGAAAGGGTGGGAAGTACTGAAATACATTTTCAGTTTTGGAAAATGTTAAATTCCAAAACAATACTTACTACTTTCACTCACCTACAGCTAGAATCCCTTACTGCAAAGGTGAAGGGGCCAGTGAGAGCATAAAAGTCTTGAGAATACATTTAGACTGAACATTTTTTATCTTATAATTTTATAATATTTAATATTATACCATATCATAACATACTTCACTCATGGTGCTTGCCCCTCATGTCCAGAGAAATGGTAGGTAGGTATTCAATGTTTATTGGCACAAAGCTACAAGGCTATCTGTGCCAGACAAGATGTGGTACAGTATAGGTATAGGGCAATTAAGGTAAAAAGTAAAATATGTAAAATTAGGAACTGCCAGGAAGACTGATGCAAGAAGTACACCCTTGCTGACAGTCACCTGAAGTTGGCCTTTCCAGTCCTGGGTTCAGTTCAAAAGAAAAATAAAAACTAAAATGTGTAAAATTAAGACTTGCCAGGAAGACTGAAGAAACAAGATCAAAATTGCAGTCAGTCACCTGAAGTTGGCCTTTCTAGTCTTGGGTTCAAGTCAAAATAAAAATTAAAATGTGTAAAAGAAATCATGTTGAAACATTCAAATGTGTAAAATAAATCATGCTAAAACACTATATAGTCTGATAAAAAACCTTAAATTAAGTGTAAAAAACCAATGGCTCTTAAAAATGTAAAAAAAAGAGTGAGATGGGCAGTATCACCTATGACATGGGCCAAAGTCAAGGGCAAACCCATTTTACAAATATCTTTAAAATGGTGTTGTCGTTCTAGGTTGTAACAACAACATGATAATAAAATGTGGATGATTGTGATCCGAGTGCCACGTAGACCACACATTGGTGCAGCAGTTCCAGATAAAAGGAAGTGGTGGGTTAAAAAACTGTGACCAATGCATAGCCTTGCCAAAACAACCTCCTCTCTTCAACCCTTACAGAAGCAAGAGGGCCAAAGACCAAAAGAAACTTTGACTTGTAAAAGCTTGTTATTATGTTGCTCATTCCAGATTGCCTGCCATCTGATGTACAGTCTGGATTTGATAACTGGACCATAATCCATGTATGGAATGGGTGCTGGATGATAAATCCAGAAGAAACAGACTTTGCTGCTCTGTTGGCCAGCTCATTCCCACAAATACCAACATGACCTGGTATCCAAAAGAATTGGACAGACCAGATGAGAGAGAGACAGGCCAGTTTGTTTTCAATATTGATGAGAAGAGGGTGGTAACTATTATGGAATGATTTCAGGGTCAACAGACAGCTGAGTGAGTCCGTATATATTGTACAATTTGTATATAGCATTATTTCAATATGATGTATGGCAAGAGAGATGGCATACAATTCAGCAGTGAAAACAGAAACTGTAGGGGGGAGTCTGTGTGCCACAATCGAACTGTCACAAACCATGGCTTAACCCACTGAGTCACCCGATTTGGAACCATCTGTATATATAGGAATGGATAGATCATATGAAAGATGTTCAGCAAAGAAAGAGCGATATTTCCAGTCGGGTGTATCTGCTTTCCTCAGATGACTCAAAGACAGGTTACAACTGGGGAGACAGTAATTTGCCATGGTGGAATAGGCTGATTTGAAGAAACTGCAATGTTTTTCAAGAATAAATCCAAATCTTCTAATTGTGCCTGGAAATGGATACTAAAAGGAACAATGGCAGATTTTCTGTTATTAAAAAGTGTGGCCCACTGTGGTTGGAAAGCACAAATCCAGGTAGGATTCTGTGGTAAAGATCGAAGTTTGGAAGCATACATTAGAGACAGTTGCAAACGGCGAATATAAAGAGGGGGTTCATGAGATTCCACATACAGACTTTGCACAAGAGAAGTACGAAAAGCTCCAATGCAAAGCCAAAACCCCTGGTGATGGATGGAATCCAACATTTTTAGTGCTGAGGTACTGGAAGAACCATAAACCACAGACACATAGTCAAGTTTGGATTGGATGAGGGCATGATAATTTTGAGCATGGAGTATCGATCTGCTCCCTAAGAAGAAGAGAGGGCACGGAGAATGTTCAATGATTTTAGACATTTGATATGAAGTTACTTGATGTGCGATATAAAATTTAATTTACAATCAAATATAAGACCTAAGAACTTTGCCTCAGGGACGACATGAAGTACAACACCATCAAGATGGAGTTTTGGATCTGGGTGGATTCCCTGTTTGCGGCAGAAATGTATACAAATGGTTTTAGAGAGTGAAAGTTTAAAACCATTTGCCGTGGTCCACTTCAGTATCTGATTGATTGCAGTTTGTAGCTGCCGTTCAATAAACCTCATGTTTGATGACTGACATGAGATGTGAAAGTCATCAGCAAAAAGACAGTTTGCAACTGTTGGGGATAGCTGTTCACTTATGGCATTAATCTTTTTAATGAAAAGTGTGACACTCATAATCAGCCCTTCATTACATTCTTATGGGAAAAAATGAGAAATGTTGAGCCCACACGGACTTGGAATCAGCACTTCATTAAACATTGCAGGAAGAAAAGGGGTAAGTTTCCACACAATCCATACAAGTGAAGGTCTCGTAAGATGCCATATCTCCATGTTGTATTGTAAGCTTTTTCTAAATAAAAAAAAAACGAACAAGATGTTGTCACCTCAAAAAGGCTTCTCTGATTGATGTTTCAAGGTGAATTAAGTGGTCTATCATAGAGCATTGTCTTCAAAACCCACACTGAGTAGGTGAGAGGAGGTTGTTTGATTCTAGAAACCAAACGAAGCGGGCATTGATTATTCTCTCTGAGATCTTACTGAGACAAACTTGTCAGAACAATGAGAAGGTAATTCAAAGGAACCATTGGATCCTTCTCAGGTTTCAGAATAGGAAGTATGATATCTTGTCGCCAAGCATCTGGATAGACATTTTCCTGCCATATCCAATTAAAGACATCTAGGAGAATAGTAAGAGAGTTCTGAAAGAGATGGCATAACATCTAATAATGTTTATTATCAGGTCCGACTGATGTATTGCCAGACTGATGAATTGCAAGTTTGAGTTCCAACAGTGTAAGAGGGTGATTGTCACAGGAATGGTTAGTTGAAAAGGAAAGAGGCAGATGCTCTGCCTGTGTTTTAATGGCTTGAAAAGAAGGTCATGAGTTTGAAGAGCTAGATACATGAAAGAAGAGGTCCCCAAGAGTACTGGCAGTGCTCTGTGCATCTGCAACTTCATGGCCATCAGATATTAAAATAGAAAGGGGAGCAGAAGTATATCTTACACTCACCCTCCGGATCTTATCCCATTTAACTTTTGTGCTGGTGGCTGAAGAAATGCTGGAGGTGTATTTAATCCCAGATTCCTTCTGGCTTTAACGTCTAACTTGCCGAGCGTGTGCACAACTTGCTGAGCGTAGGGTATCTTTGAAATTTATCCCAAGCACACTTCTGAGTTTTCCATGTTATAGAACAGGCAGAATTCCATCAAGGGCAGAGATTCCGAGGTTTCAGAGATGCATCGAGTAGCAGCTTGTATAATACTGTTGGTTACTGCTGCTATACAATCATCTACAGATGATTTACATAAAATGGCAGGATCAAGTTCCGAGAGAGTAGTGAAAGAAGACCAGTTGGCCTGGACCAATTTCTATCAAGGTACATGGGTTGGGTAATTTCTCTGCTGAGAACACATCCACAGAAACATCTGTGAATGAAGAAAGTGCTTTGTGGAGAGCTTACTTGGGATGTGATAAGAGATCAGTCACAAGATTCATAATTCCAGGAACATGACCTGCCAGAATCTTCAAGTTATAGTCATTGGCCTAATGCAGGAAATCTAGCATCTGAAAAGACAAGAATCTGGACTTGGTTCCCCCTGTTTAGTGATAAAGCTAACAAAAGTGGAATTGTCAGAATGAACCTTAACCACCCTCTACTAAAGAAATGGGAAGAAATGATACACAGCTCAATGAACTGCCAAAAGTTACAGAATTTGGATATGAAGAGCCTCCTCAACTGATCACCGATACAAAATCTCCGTAGAATAAAGGAAAACACCAAACTCGCCAAGCATCTGTGAACACGATATGAGAGATGAGGCACAGGAATAAGAACCTCATTGTGGTGAAGTCCATGTTGATCCACTAGGCAAGGTTGTTCTAAATTATAGGTGGAAGGGAGATTGGATGGTCCAAGTGGTCATAAAAGCGTTCTTCTGGTCAAGAAGCATCCAATGAAGGGAATACATATGATCAAAGAGAGTTTCCATGAAAGCCTACATGCCAAAAATACAGAACCTCATGTGCAGAGAGAGAAAAGAATTTAGGAATATCATGACTGCCCAATCCACATCCTGGAGGCAAGGTGGAGAAGGCTGGGCTTGACCAAGATGGTAAGTGAAAAAAGGACTTCTCCAACTTGATAAGAAACCCCACCCAAGTAGCTTCTCAAAGAAGAAATCAGAAGACCCAGTGAGTGAAAATGACATGCAAAAGAGTGTAACACTTGACCAAACATATATGGAACTAAAGAAAAACTGAACAGCAGCACCCAATGGTGGAGGACAGAACCCTTGTAGATCAACCTAAAAAAAAAAATGATGTGACACTAGGGCAAAATCTCACCAAAAGAAGAGATAGGACTATATGGTGGATAGAGACATCTCCAAATAAGAAAAAAGCTGGGTCATATTGATGATGGGACTCCAAAGTTCAATGATTTTGGAAACAAAATAAAGACATGAGTAAAATCCTGGTTGAGTGAGCATCACCCTTACGATAGTTCCTTTGTACAGTAGGACATGCACAGATTTGGCATAACAACTGGACAAGATATGATCCTGAGGATAAGGGAAGATCTGGGAAGAGAATAGAAGGGCAGAAAAAGGAAAGGCAGAAACCCACAGATGAACCTGTATAAAACACAGAATTGTTGTGAAATGTAGCTAAAACGACACAAACTAAAGAATTTATTACAAACAAACAAACAAAACATGGTAATGAGTAAAGTCTACAAAGTATATGAAACACCCTGCAAAACTATGAAATTTAATGTAAAACTGTAAGTAACACAAAGTACAAAACCACTTAAAGAAATGAGGAGATAAGGACCCTTAAGTATCAAATTTTTTAAGTCCACTCAAAGAATGTAGAACACAAAGGACATGAAAATAAAACATATCCTGAAAAACATGAGAACCAAAAAGCAACCATTTAACAATAACATAATAAAGAAAAAATAAGTTACAAACTTTATATTATAAACAGTGAAAAGATGTAAAAATTTCAACAAAAATAAAAAAATAAACTTCAAATGCATGTTTAACCTAAAGTAACCTACATGCTGAAAGAAGTAAAAAAATTCGAATTTACCAAACACTGAGCAGAGAACACATGAATGAGCCAAATTATTGAGTAAAGTAATTAGATCCATCCACACACATAAACTCATCAAATATAGGTATACCTAAGGGGAGTGGGAAATATGCACTAAAAAAACACCGATTTCCTAGGAAAAAAGAACAATATCTAAACCAGCAGATTACAATAATGCATGGTAATAGTTGGGAAGTACCATAGAAATAAACTTTCTACACAATAATTACACACATCTGGACAAATAAAGTAACTTGAAAGGGGGAAAAAAAATCACAGGCCACACATAAAACACAAACTCCCCTGCAAACTAAAACTTAAGCTTCCCCAGCAGACATCATCAACTCTGAGATCTGAAGCCTAGTGGTAATAGAAAAAGGTTTAATTCAGAAATGATTCAAGTTTAAAACCAAATTGATACTTTTACATTTATGATAAACATTATGCACTTGGCTCAAGGCTAAATGATCCCACACTATGTCTTTACTTTAGGAGTATCGTACCAGCATTCACTAAACATATAAGGTAAAAAACTAAAAGTCAGGACCTTGTAACCATTTAACTCACCCAATTCCAAAAACCCATCAATCTTTTTATTAAGTTGAAGATAAATTTGAGATTCAGCATCTGCCCTGGCATCCTGTGTATAAAAATAAAAAAGTACATTTAGTAATCAGACTAAAGTGACTGAAATGTGATTCTATAATACAATAAAATAGGATATACATTACATGAACACAATATTGGACTCTCACCACACTGTTATAGTTCATGTCATGACATTCATTCATGCTATAGTTTACAACTGTGAATCCTGATAATAGCTATACAGCAGTTTTGACTGTAAAATGCTCCATTGTCAGGCTGTCATGTTCAACACACAAACTTTTGATAATCCATAATGATGTACAAGTAAGGCAATTTTTCAGCATCCATTTCACATAGAAGTTCGCAGGTGATGTATCAGGTAATCTGAACAGTACACCGTCACGAGAAATGGCAGAAATACTCAGTTCATTCTCTACGTGTTTAATATATTTAACATACTAAAAAATATAATATGGTACCACCTTCAGTGCTTGTGATTTGCATTTTTTTCCATATGAATATCCTTACTGATCAATGGATGTTTATTGTCACTGACCTTGGTGTTCAGAGATCCTCATCTTCTACACAACACTTACCACAGCTGTTGTGCTTCAACTTGCTGTAGGTTTCTTTTTGGATTGTCCTTGTGCTTTAAATTAATCCATACTTTTTTATTCTACAACATCATTAAGCACAATGGATACACCCATTTTGGCAATCTTTATGATTTGACATATGAATATTATGTATCTGAAAACGTTTTTGTGTACCTTTCTGAAAAGCAATTGATTTTTTATGGTAGTATACTACCTATGATGTGCCAAACAATTCAAAATGCTGTTGTGATATATTGTATTCCACTGCAGCTTTATACTGGATGTGACTGTCATCATGTAACTTGCTGATATGCATATTTAATAAGTTTTAATATGACATACTAAACCCTCTGTGTTCTCTAAATCATTTAGGGAATAAACTGGTTAATACAAAAATTTATTTTCTGTTTAAATTAGAGTAAATTGATGTCTACATTTGTTTATAAAGCAAAGCCATTAGGCTTGAGTTGATTTCCTAATAAACAAGTATAAATGCTTAAGAACTGAGGTATTTAAATCTACTTACACAATCCCCAATTAAAATGTTACACATTTATTTTCATTTGTTTTTATAATCATTAACATTAAGAAGTGAAAAAAATTAATAAAATACCTTAAACATTGATTTACTTTGTAACTTGGCACAATGTAGACTGCTGCTTCCTGACCTGAAAAGTACATTAGAATAAACTTTTCTTGGGTAAACCTTTCTTTCAACAATCAAGAAATTATATAAAGGTTCAAAATTAGAAAACAGAAACATGTAATGTCATTCATGGGTTGAAATCTAAAGCAACTACAATATTAACAGACAGTTTATCTGTTATCTACACACATGGGACTAACACAGTATAAGTTTGGGTATAAATGTACAGATGGTGAAAGAATGATACAACCTAGACTTTGCCACTATACTTAGATGTATGAAAACTTCATATCTAGAGATAGTTGGAAATTAAAAGAATAACTTTATTTACTGTAACTGGGTTCAATTTAGTGATTTATAAAAATAAAGAAATAAAAAATGATAGTCCTTGGAAAGTAATTAATATTGCATCTTTTATTTCAGATACACAAAAAGAAGCATGCATACATGAATAAATAAGACTGACTATATCAGTTTTGATATTGTACCTCATCAAGATTTTACAAAACAAGTGGACTTCCTGGCAATGTTTTATATTCAAAGGTCTTTTATTTTACTTATGTAGATTATTATTATCATAATAACCTGAAAAGGGAATATTACACTAACACTTGATGAATTATATTGCCACTTTCTTAACTAATATTACTTTTTTTTTAATACAAAAATGCACATGCCAATATAAGATTTAAATATTTTGACTTTCAGTATTTGGATTATGACAAGTTTAGTTACTTTTCCTCATAAATAATACAGCTTATAAATAATACAGATGCTTCAATTCATAACACTAATTAATAATGAAATATATAGCATACTGCTCTTCTTATTCTGTTACAGTAAAACAAACAAGATATTACTATATACGGTAATGTAATTCTTTAAATGAAGTTTACAAGACAAATTTTTGTTGTTTAAATTTATTTTTGCCCAGTGTAATTTTAAATATCATTAACTTTGCAAGTAGTGTATAGCAAATTACAATGATTCCTGTTAGTTTTTAATTTGGCTCAATAACACACAGTTTAAAAGCAACATAATTTTAATTTTCTGAAATCACACAAGATGCAAACTATAAAATATAACATGAACAATTGTTACATCCTACTTACCCTGTAATATCTGATATAAACTCTTCTAGATAAACACTAGCATCTTCCAGATAATTTGTATTGATTGTGATTTGGATTAACTACAGGGAAAAAAAAATTATAATAGAACAACATTCTGATCTATTTTGATACAAAATGAAAACATAAATCTATATAATCAAAAAAGTATCGTGTTTGTGGTGTTTTAAACTTCATTAATGTATGTAAAAATGAAATTAGGATTATGAAAGTATGAACAGTGTCACTGTATGCATGAGGGAGGGGTGAATGTAGATAGTACTATGCATTGCAAAGGGAAAGATATTTGGAAAATGTATGTCATCCCTCAGTACACAATTCCATACAGCAGTGTTTTTGTGTTATGGTTCTGTGTGTGAATTTCTTAATTTGTTTATAGACACTTAAGGGTACTGATATTACCACAATGCCGAATATGGACTTGAAAGAAACGTCACCAAGTTTTAATACTTGTCTAGGTTTTTAAGTTGTAACTAAATCTAGTGTCTCTTGTACTAAATATTTTTGGCAGGTATAGTGTTGTGAAGTAGGTTAACTCTACTTAGGTTCAATCTTGCCATCACCAAATTATACCACATGAGCATCAGGTACATTCAGAACTCTACATACTTAAACTCACATGTGAATAGTCTTGGGAAGTCATTTTAATGTCTTCACTACTGTAAAAACACATCACTCCCTTTACATTTTACCAGCTTTATGCATTCAAATACATGACACCAAAATAACAATAACAACAAAAACTACCACAAATTTTCCCCTACTGTATTATTGTTATTACAAGACTATTGCCTTTTATTAACAATAATAACAAATAAGCAAAAGACCAGATGAAAAATTTTTGACTCTCAAAGCTTAAAAAACAACACAAGATCTAGAGATATATTTTGTGAAAACTAATGCTGATAACAGTCCTTAACATTATCCAGTAATGACTAGAGGGAAAGCAATATCTGTTGTTTAGGAACTATCTGTGGCTATGATGAGAAGAAACTGTCCACCATGTTGTTCAAGTAAATACTGATAGGTTTTTCTACTTCATCCTCTGCAGTCTCTACAATTTTATGTCTAGACTTACTCTCACATACCTGAGTGGTGTCAAGTGTTTGTTCCACATAGAGGAAGTTGCAAATTGGTGATAATGGATTATTTCAATGGTGGCATTAAACTATATGTCCACCCATGACTGTCTCCTGAGATGCCATTTGATGATGGAATGTATATTCATTATATAACAAGTTTTTAGTCAGAAACTCTACTTTTAACTGCTGTTGGTCCTCTGTGATGCTGCTCAGAATTGTGAGGTGTAACAGAGCTTAAACAGTTCTTTTATATAATTTATATCTTAAAGGTGGAGATTCTTAAACCATCTAGACATGAAGGTTCATATTCAGAAGTATTTATGGCTATGTATGTCTCATCCAAGTTGAAGATGGCTTCCATATTAGCATGTAAGAATTGTAACTCAGATAGGAATTTCTGTGGCTTGAGCTTTTCCTACATGTTACACAATGATCACTAATAATAACCAGAATGTTTCTTTCAGCTATTAATAACCAACAACTTCTTTTAAAAATAATGACTGCAACCATTTTTTTTGCCTAATAATAATAATCAGACACTGTTAATAATATCCAAATATTACTACTTGTGATCACACAGTTTGTTTTGTTTTCATTGATAACGTCTACATACTGCTTCACATTATTACAAATAATTTTTGTTAGTTTACCGAGACAGCTTTATGCTACTTAATTTAGAAAAAAATAAAACAAGATACTATTCAAAAGTCCACAGACAATGCTTATGTTTTCTCTGAATGTTTTAACTATCAGAATTGCCTAGGTATATGAAATCCATTATGCATTCAATTAACACAAGGAATTTTAAATTTAGTAAAACCTTTTTATAATCACAAGTTTAAAATGAATTAGGCTTTTATTGAATATTAAGTTTAGACATATTATTACACAAGATAAACATTCACACAAAGTATTCAAGAAAAGACTTGAAGCAAACAAATTAAGTGACCAACTGAAAGCTCATTGGAAAAACATATCAAAATTTCTTACAGTTGATTTATCTTTTTGAAAATAGAAATACCAAACATAAAATTGCAAAATTTTACCTAAGAAGGGATAATTCAATAAATTAAAACTAAATCATCTCTCAGCTAACAGGGTTTTGGAAGTAAGCATGAGTAACAGCATTTCAACCTGTAGAAAACATGAATTTTAGCATTCATCAGTAGAAAGTACAGACAACATTACAAATAATATTTCAATTTAGGAAGTATGAGTAACAAAAGAAGGAAACATAACAGATACTTGAAACTGTCTGCACTTGGTGAAACTCGATAAATTACAGAATTGAGGAAAAACAATAAAACTGTACATTTCAAAAATAAAAAAGACAAAAGAAGTGGCCACAGTAGTCAGAGATTATAAGTTATGTATAATTACACACAAGGGAGAACTATTAATAAATCCTGAAAGAGAAGACGTGAAAGATGATGTGGCAAGAACAGTAACTTTCTATTTAATAACTCTGTAATCAAACAAAACTGAAGGCTAAAAATTATGGTTTGCCTGAGCAATGATGATTTTATAGTAAATAACTTAGATTTAATTTCATACTTTTTCAAGGGGTGGTGGATAAAATAGAGAACAGAACATATCTAGAGAAAATGTGTCATATGTATCTCAGTAGGGGAAATTCATGATTTTTTTAAAATATTGCCTTGTAGAATTAAAAACTTAAAACTTATATACTATTAAACTATGAATTATTAACTGAAATTTTATGCTATATTAATTGGCATAACATAAACTTGTTTAATAAAATTCTGCACATAAGACACTAAAATCTTGTGTCATGCATAATGAATAATACCTGTGGCAATAGAGTTGAGGATACAGCTATAATTAGTGTTATGTACTGAAAATAACAGATTAACACAAAGTTTTACTTTAAAAAATTTAAATTTTTAATATTTATTAAGGAGGTTCAAGGGGTCACAGAACCTAAATATGAAAACTATAAAACAAAATGAAGTATTTTTATTCTTAACAGAGAAAATAACATTACACTCAGAACATTTAGAATGACTCTGTAAATGCAAAGAATTATTTTTAGTACAAAATACTTTACATATTAAAAAAATTTCATTTCTTTTGTGTGTACAACAAACTTGTAACATTTATAAAAAATTAAAACTATAGATCATTCCATGAAGATAAACTTAAAAAATTCAGTTCTAGCACAATTGAGTAGCATCATCTGTCAAAGATGAAAGTCCAAATCACATTTGCTAATAAAAATAAAATATGTGAATGTTAGTAATGACTGTGGTACAACTATCTGCAAGAAAAAGGAGAGGCAGTTCAACAACAGCTGTTTGTGTTATGTCATTTTGGATCACTACCTGTCTAGAGCATCATTTCATTCTATGTTGCTCTATTACAAATCGTCACCAACGCATTTCAAAGTGTACTTAAATTCCATACATACATATATCTGCATTCAGGTACCACGTGCTGTATTAGTCACAATCCTTTGCAAAATAGTTAAAAATTATCTGCTGACTAGGAATTATTTTTTCTGCAATAAAATAAGTGGGAAGGTAAACAACAAAAGTAGTAACACCAAAATGAAGAAGAAAGGTCCATCTTTCGAATGTGCTCGAGATATGGGGTTTTTATTTTATTTTTACCAAAATGAATAAAACAGTATAATTGCAGTGACTAAATTTTGGCAAGTCTTCTTATATCACCAAATATCAAGCATGCAAATATTTGTCCTCTGCACATAGCTTCCAATTTCATACATTTCAATGATAAATTTTAACAATTTTGCACATCATACCTCTTGTAGTCCCAGATGTGGTTTTTTTATTAAAGTTGATAAACAACCACTAAGTGTCCTAGTTAACAGTAGATTGGTGGATTTCCGAACCATATCTTCAGCTTCAGTTTGACTAGGGATTACAAAAAAAAATAGAATATACAATCTGAACAGCATGAGAAATATTTCAGGGATACGTAATATAAAAGCTAAACTTCAAATTTTGAAACATAATCGATTCCTCTTCTATATTAAAATAAACATGAAAAACTCAAAAGACATTTTTTATGGTTTTTAATTTCAAGCAAATGTTACAAAAAATATGCAGACATGAATTTGCAGTAAATTTGTTGATACATAATTTCTATTACTGTTTAAAGTACAAAGCCTCATCTTTTCCATTATTTTAGTTTTTACAAACCATTTTGTAGAGTATTGCCAATCCTTTTAACTTAATGTATTGCATGTATTATCCAAGTTTCAAAGAGTATGCAGGTGTTATTGAAAATTACCTGTATCAGATCAATATATGAAATAAACAATATGCCAACATTTTAATTTTGTTATTACAGTTCAGATGTATATAATTTATTTTGAATGATTAGAAAGTGAGGAAAAAAAAAGTTGCTATAAACAAGTACACTTTAAAACCTAAAGTATTTTGTTTGTAGTTGAATGCAATGTTATGCCTATTACAAGGATGAAATATCAAATTTTAGAACTATAAGCTGTGAAGCATGCCACTTAGTCACTTTATACAATTATATTTGTTTATGAGGTAACAAACAAAATATATCAACTACCTGTATCAGTACTGATGATACCATAGCAATCACACTCAGTTTATAATATTCCCTTATCTGAATACAGAAAATTAATGTTTCTCAAACTGGTTCTTCTTCTCCTTGAGTAATACCAATTATATATGCAAGTAAAAAAAAAAGTCATTAGAGTCTTTTCCTCTTTCCAGAACTACTCTTAAGTAAATTATTCTAAAGATTAACAGGCTACTGTGTAAAGTATTTTATGGTTGGCATCTTGAAGGAAGTTTCTTTCTTTCATTCCAACTCAAAGTTTACTTATCAAGCAGAAGAATTATTTCCAAATTGGAAGTCACAGAAATGTTTCAGGGGGACTTTAGAGCTTACAAAAATAACAAATACTGTTAACATACACATTATCTATAAATTAATTGAATGGGGGCATCAGGATGCAGAATTTTCAGGAAAGCCTTGTCATGAGAAAGTTTCTGAACCCTGAAGTAGCAGTTTTCCCTATAATAGCAGTTTCTGTAGCCACATTATGGGTACGATAAAGCATACAAAACAAACTCTACTGACTATAGACATTATGATTCACCTTTTATTTTAAATTACAGATTTTATTATTTACATTTCTGTATAACTAACAGATGCCCACTGAAACAATTCAAAAGCAAATTTCCAAAAAATAGTGACGAATGAATAAAAACGTGTAGGCCATCCAGTGTTTTGAACCATAGTGTATATGCATTATGATTGGCTAGTGTGCTGTTTACAAACATATTCAGTTATTCCATATGTCTGAATTCTTTACAGTATATGTCTCTGGCAGTGACATGTTGGTGATAAATTTAAACAATAAACATACAACACAGAGTCCGTTTATTTCAAAATAAATTAAACCAAGTCAAACATATTTACAAATAGTTGTTACACTGTTGGTTATCACAGCTATATAAGTGCTTATAATAATTCTGTCTATTTTTGTCAAAGTCCACACAGGCTTATTCAGTTACTTAAGGACAACTTTTGAGAAGAATTATTATTCTTCCTGCTTTGTTATTACAACACATCTGCAATAAGTTCACTTTAAAAATCACAACTTCTCACTCTTTATGGCTAAACTCATAATCACACAGTCCAAATCCCACCCAAGATTTTTTTTTTCTAAAATATTATGAGCAATTTTACTTACCTAAGATTGAGGTCTTCAGAAAATTTAAGACAAGCATAGATGAACTGTTTCACTTGATTATAAACTTTAGGCACAAAATAGGAAAAAGGTAAAATCTTTGGAAAGCCCATCTGTGGGAAAAACAAAGAATGTCCACTACATTAAGTTATTTAAACTATTAATTTAAAAAAAGATTACATAAAAGAGTACTTTTAGGTAGATAATTCTTGTTACTTGAACAAATTTACATTCCAAGTATAATGTAGTACTGTCATGCAGTTATTAGAATCAGTGAACAATGATTCCAATAATAATCATAATAAAATGTTACACTAATAATAATAATAATTAACCATGAAAAGTTCAAGTTTGTCTATGTCTTCAGTAAAGCACAAATATACACTGCTTATGATTGTATAACTTGAACAAACTCTTCTGTAATGATTTAAACTCAATGCTGGTTGACAGATACTTGATGCTTCAAAAAATTCAATGATTATAGCAGTTGGTGTAAAATAGAGTAGAAGAAAACTGCAAAATTTTATGTCCATATAATGGCTTAATTATTAAAAAATGTAAAACAAATGCAACTGCATTACCTTCAGGCCTATTAAAATGCAGTTGAATTGATAAAATAAAATAACTGTGACAATGTTACATTAATACTTTAAAAGTATAGAAACAAATTAATAACTGGAGGAATCTCATTTTAACACACATTATCTTTCTTGCTGAAAGCTCAGTGAAATTGGCCAAGTCCATGACCCCAAACTGAATTTACTTGAATACTGTAACTTCTATGCCCTATGTATTTTCACAAAATTTCATAAGGTTTCAGCAAGTATGAAGAATTACTTTGTAGACAAAAATTAAGATTTTGAATGAAGTATTCTAAATAAAAATTTATCTGTGAATATTTGAAGTTAAAACACTAACTGTCCTAAATGCAAAGTGATTTTTGTATAAAGATTAAAAATACTCTTTCTTCATCTGAAAAGTTTCATATTTCATTTTTACAATTTTTAAAACCTCCTAAATAATTTTCAAAAGCTTTTTATCACTAAAACCTTATATTTTACCTCTTACTCAAACCCTATATGAGGTTGGTCAATTTGACTGACCTCATAACTACCATAAAAATACAAAATAAGTCAAAATTACCCTTTTTTAAAGTGTCTTAAAATTGTAATGCACAACAAATTTTTTATCCTAATAGATTAAATCTAGTAATAGTATAACATATCTGTTATACAAAAGTCATAAATCACCTAGCAAACACATTTACCAAATACATTTAGGTTTTATGAATAAAGCAGCTGCTTGGACAATGCAATCAGTTGCTGCTGCTGCTACACAGTCATCTACTGATGGCTTACAGGCAACAGCAGGATCAAGTTCTGAGAGGGCAGTGAAAAAAGGTCAGTTGACCTGGTCCAGCTACCATCTAGAAAAGGTGGTCAGCTGGTATTAACCACAGCCAGTCTTCCTTAAAATGATAAGAAAATAACCACCTCCCCATGGGTCACTGTCAACTCCCAAAGAGAAATGAGAGAAAAGTAAAGCTGAGCAGATAGAGAGATCAATAGCAGTAAAAGACTGATTAGGTGTGGATGAAAATTAGTATAAGAACCAGTACTGATGACAGAAGGGTTGTGATTGCATATGCTCTATGGAATAACCCCTCCCATCAATATCAGCATCATTCCAGAGGGGATTACGTCTATTAAAATCTCCCAGGATTAAAAAGAGAGATGGCAACTGTTCAATGACAGCATCAAGGTCTGACTGATCTTAAGAGTTTCCAGGAGACAGGTAGAGAGAACAAATAGTGATGGTATAACCCAAGGAAACATGGATGGCTATGGATTCCATGAGTGTATCACCTGGCAAAGAAAAGGCAAGTGCATGCTGATCAACCAGCAGTTCCACCTCTTTATGCACTCATCCATCACACAATCTGTCATTTCTGTACAAAGAATACTTCTGAAAAATGACTGCATCATCAGATTTCAGAAATGTTCCCTGCAAAGAGAAGCACACAGGATAATAAGAATGAATCAAATTCTTAATGTAATCTATGTTCCACTGTATCAATGTGGCCGTTTTTATTTAGGTGGAGAACCCTTTGGTTTATGACCATGTTGTTTTTCCTTATTAGAAGGAAATCTTTCAACCCTAATGGATTCTGCCCTGGATAGAGTGGGCAGGTCTCTGTCAGTAGATGTAGAGTCCAGTGACTGAGGTCAAGAGCAAATAATTGTTTAACATCTTGGGACTGAAGAAGATGGGCTCAAGCATACACTAGAAGCCAGGGCTAAAGGAAATGGATCCAAGCAATCACTGGAAGGATTAGTGGGAACACATACTGGAGTAGACACTGACTTATCAACTCTCTTAACCACAAAGGGTAAAAGACTTTTCACATAATAGGAGAATGACTCTGTTCAAAGTACACAAAGATCTGTCAGCACTCCCACTGTAGCAGTGGAATGGGGAGCAGCAACACATGTCCGAGATGGAGTGGGGTACTGTAATTTCCAAGTCTTGAGATATGAAATATCATGTACAGTTTTTAAACGTTGCACCTCTTTCTCTTCCATTTACTACACTTAACATGGTGTGGTTCTAGTTTGAACTCGTAGGCATCATGGTTTTTGCTACCACAACAAGCACACGTTAAAGATCCACAAGAGGTCTTTGAATGTCCAAACTGTTGGTACTGGAAACATCAAAGAGGGTTGGAAAAATATGGCTACACTTTACAGTATAAATATCCTGCCTTGATAGTGGCAGGTGGATGTGGTGACGCAAACATCAAAATAAGTACATTTGTAGATAGCATTATTCCACCCTTCCAAGTGGAGATATGGCACATTGCAGAAAGGCCTTGATTGGAGAAACCAGCAAAAATCTCTGACACTGGAATGTTCTTTAACTTTACCAACACTGCCTTGGCCCACTGGACCAGACTTGTAATCATATATACTCGTTAAAGGTTACATACTAATAACTTCTAATATAATAAGTGTATCTTCACAAAACTTGGTACATTTTTAGTAAATATTACAAGGCTTTTATACACAGACAGTCAAATTTTTAATGAAGTATTTTTTATTAATATTCGTTTGTGAAATTGTTGATTATTTTTTAACTAGTATGAGAGCAAAGTGATTTTCATTCTGAGATTAAAAATACTTTTCTTTGTCTCAAGAATCTCATATTTCATTTGTATAACCTCTAGAACCTCTTAATCATGAGGATTCAAAGTATGTACCCTGAGAATTTTAATTGTTAAACTTATCCAATAAATTTTTCTGTTTATTTTACTTTCAGTATCTAAAGTTAAACCCACTGTAAATAAAGATGACATTCTGACTGTCTCAGCACATTGTTTTAGCCCATTGTTGCACACAGAACCTGTAATATGACACCCTTGAGAGCAAAAATGCATGCACAAAACAGAAAAATGTCATTCATACATGCCCTTGGTCCAAGAACACAATATTGGACTAAGCAGTTTATGTTTCCTAAGATACTTACAAAAGAAATTTCCAAATGTAATAAAATTGCAATTAGAATGTGTGAAAACATTTATTATACAGTTCAAAGTTGCACTGGTCCAATAAACATTGTAGGTTCTGAGCCTTGCCAATCCATTCACATCGTAAATGCTCATATGATGTATGTTGAATTTCACAGCATATGTATATGGTGTTATTTGGGCACATACGTATAAAATTTACTACCCTCTTGTTTCAAAGTTGTCAAGTTTCAAATGTGGTATATCGTGGTTTTAAATTTACCTCAGTTCAGACAATTAGATTAACACAAGTGCAGTAGGCTTAACAATGTATTGGCCTACAAAAGTATACTATTTTGGCAACCAGATGTTACATGTGTATAAATATACCTATTACTATTTACTCATAAATGTTTAAGTTTTAGTCATATTTCTTAAAACATGGAATGTAAATGGGAAATACATTGAAAAACATCGATTTCGAGTACATACCTGTGTTACAAAATTCTGCACTTGTGCATACGTACTATCCTAAGTCTTGTTTAGACTTGCAGATAGGATGTGTGGAGATGATAATTTTTGTAAGCTTCAAACATTAACTTTTGAAAAATAAAAAAAATATCAAATTACAGTATTAGTAACCTCAAAATCTCTGTAAATTAGTAGGGTCTCTAAGTATATGAGGGTGGAAAAAAACTCCCATTTCTGTTCACAGCAATGACTTATTGATCACACATCTACAGTTTTGGCAAAATTCTTTCTTTCTTCAAGTCACTTATAAACAACTATCAGAATTATGTAGAGGGAAGAGTCTCTTTCTATTGTTTATAAGCTTGAGCTACTTAGTAGTAGGTGGTACTATTTAAGAACTTTCAAATGATTGATTTGAAGGGCTGAGCCATTGGTAGATGTACTAAATATATTCATATCTCAGCTAATCATAGAGGTGGGATGTTCTTATTTTGTATTTAGCTTGTCTATATCTCAAATTTGAGTTTCTAATTCATTAGATACTTCTACATGTTTTATGGTAGGCATAATAAAATAGAAACTGAGAATTAAGACAACTGGACTATTCATGAGACACTCAAAAAATGATACTTAACATCTTTTTTTTGTACATTTACTTTTAAATTAGAAAATTAAAACATATAATTTTAAAATTTAAACTATAAATTACATTTTGATTGCAATCACATTTACATATGTAGTAAAAATGTTATTTAATAAATCTTTTCAAAATAACATTCCAAACGTTGTGACATGCACTTTACGCTACAGCGGCAGAGCAGGAGCAAAAGTGTTAAATTCCTCTAGAAGAATTCAAACCTGCATGAAAAGTAACCTTGATGGGTATATCCCCCATAGCCTTCGAATTCAACAGGAGCGTGGTGTATTGTGGTGAAGATGTTTCCATCAAAATGTCTTCCGAGCAAAGCTTCCTTACAGACTTGGGGGAGTTAACAAGCCCCTCTAATCCCTTTTGAATGAAAAAATAGGGACATCTGCCCTAGCCCTACATATTTCTCAGACAAGGAATGCAGAATGATAAATCAAGGTGTTGAGTCTGACTGAGGTGGTGACTATATAACAGTGTTGTCCATATGTGGTCATTTTCAAATAATCAGTTTCTATTTTTTTTCACTTTATTTATTTTTTCCAAAGATGGGGACATCCATAATAAAGATAATACATTTCAGTGCCAACCATCCCCATCCACCATGAAACCCTATGGAGGCAGTCACTGCAATACCAAACAAGGATACTGCAGCAATGCCTAGGTTTTATGAGCATTATACTCAAACACTAGAAACAGATATAGTGTCCACAACACCTGTTGAAAATGTGTAACAATGGTACTCAGTTGACCTGAGCGCAAGTGGACAAGCTGACTGATCCTGGGTGGGGCACCCCAAGGCCACCAGTCTACAGGAATTCAAGACCAAAGTGGTGTGTTAGGGTTGGGCTCCTCAGCCACCAAGATCCTCTCCTCTTCACATGTTGCCACGCACAGCAAATACGTGAATGAATGTCCAGAGTCCACAGAAGATAAACTTAAAGTACAGAATATTCTCTGGGATACCCTCTCACTATGTACAAAAATCCACCTTGAGGGGATTTGCTAATAAGAATGAGCCAAATACTACAATTATTACAAAAACAACAGTGCCATTATTACAAATGACTGTAAACAAAAACGAGTGTTGTTTATTGGAAGTAATTCAAAAAAGAAGACAAGCAGGGCACTGACATAAATGAATCAGTAGTTTTTAACACTGCTTGATCAATCTTTTTATATAACTTAAATGTATTTAAATGCCAAAGTGGTTTATATGTCTAAAAGTGATTATGTTTTCATAAAGTTATATGTCTAAATTAAATTTTTGACAATTTTGTATAGTTTTCCATCATAATTAGTAGCATTATCTTTGGAGAAACTAAACTGTAGTTAAATATAACATAGAGGTGTGAACAGCAAAAAATGTACAGATCCTAATATAGTAGTTATGTCACTAACTATGGTTATTAAAAAGAACCTCATTTGTATCAATAAGCTATTCTGTTCAATCTGGTAATACATTATTAACAAGGATTTGATACTGATGAAGGCTAAAAAGCTATAAGATAACAAGCTCCCAGTGATACACGGCTCGCCAAAATCTTAAGGCCAATGAACATAAAGAAAAAATATGGATTTTGCATTGTTAGACTTAACCATTTATTTGAGTAGAGCTTCGAAAGATAAAAATAAGAAAAGAAAAAAGAAAAAGAAAAAACGTTTTTACCATTTAATAGGGAAAATATTAACACTATGAAATTAGCCTAAATACTAGCTGGTCAAAAGATTAAGACCATACTGAAACGAAGCGTTAATCGGTAAACACATAATGAAATTTAATCATTTGTGTTCAAGCATTAGCGTTGTCAATATCTCCCACTGACATCTCCTGTGTCACATTGGGTAAAAACATGTCAAAGACTATAAAGTTGACAGAGTTTGAACGTGGCACAATTGTCGAGCTGCAAAAGCAAGGTCCCTCTCAACGTGACTTCGCGTAGTAAAACTGCTGTTGCAAATTTCTTAAAAGACCATGAGGAATATGGAATAAGAATTTCAAGTGGTCAGCCTGAGAAAATTTTGCCAGCGTTGAGCAGGAGAATTCGACGGGTTGTCCGGCAAGACACCAGCCGATCCTCAAACCAGGTTAAGGCCCTTACAAATGCAGAATGCAGCTCAAGAACAATAAGACGGCATCTATGAGAGAATGGCTTCAAAGGCCACCCCTCCTTTCATACCACAAAATAGCTCGGTTAAACTTTGCTGAGAAGCACCAAACATGGGACGTAGAAAAGTGGATGAAGGTTTTGTTCTCTGATGAGAAAAAATTTAACCTGGATGGTACAGGTAGCTTCCAACGTTACTGGCACGATAAGGATATCCCACTGGAGACATTTTCTACACAACACAGTGAGGGAGGTTCCATCATGATCTGGGGTGCTTTCTCCTTCCATGGAACAATGGAGCTTCAGGTTATACATGGGTGTCAAACAGCAGCTGGCTACATTGGCATGTTGGAGAGAGCATCCTTATTGACTGAAGGCCTTTGCTTGTGTGGAAATGACTAGATCTTTCAGCAGGACAAAGGACTTTTTCATGGCGAATAACATGATTCTTTTGGAACATCCAGCATGTTCGCCCGAAATGAACCACATTACAAATGTTTGGGGGTGGATGGCAAGGGAAGTCTACAGAAATGGACGTCAATTCCAAACAGTGCATGATCTTCATGAAGCCATCTTCACCACTTGGAATAACCTTCCAGCCAGCCTTCTGCAAACGCTTATACTGACCATGCCAAAGCAAAAGTTTGCAGTTATTTGCAATGACGGCCATGCAACTCACTACTAAGACCTCTTGTTGGGCATTTCCTACCGTGTTTAGGACTTCTTTTTGGTATGGTCTTAAACTTTTGACCAGCTAGTATTTCAGCTAGTTTCATAGTGTTCAATTTTCTCTATTAAATAAAGAATAAAGGTTTTTATTTTTATTTTCCCTTTTCTTATTTTCATCTTTCAAAGCTCTACTCAAATAAGTGGTTGAGTCTAACAACAGAAAATGCATACTTTTTCTTTATGTTCATTGGCCTTAAGATTTTGGCCAGCATCGTATATAGAAAACAATGGCTACTTTTATGACAAAAATGGTCAATGAAAATAGAATTACAGCAACTTCACTTAACATACCTATAAAACTTTTGCTTAAAATTATATCTTGAAAGCCATCGTTCATATATAATGGAGTATCTGCACAGAATTTATGAAAAAGAATCATCTTTTCTTTTTCACCATTCTTCACATACAATACAATAAAAGTTATCAGTGTCAGGAGTAGTACTTAATGAAGGTGATCAAAATATCTATGAGGAACAAAGAGAAAGCAGATACAAAGGAAGCAATAACTATCACTGACACTCATATTCAAGACAAATATATACACTCAATAAGATAAAATGGTCTTCCATTAATTTTGACATCAAAGTAATAGGTCTTAAAATTTATGAGATCAAAATAACAACAGATATTTAAGCATGAATGGCGTACCACTAGATGCTTGCAACATTGCTTCAGCTATATTTATGTTAATAATGTCAATAATGTACCAAGTTACTGTTCTATCCCTTCATAAGCTTCATGAAATGCAATAGTTCAGATGCATGTCAAAATTAATTACACACTAGGAAAAAAAAAAGTAACTGTGTCTGTGAAGTAGTCAGGTGAGGACATAACATACAGAAAACACATTATTGATTATCACAGGCCACTTTTGCTATGGAAGTTTTACTGGTGCATGGAACCACTACTTAAATGATACTTGGTGATTCATTGCTATATTTGCTGGACTCAGACCACAAAAATCAGCATTAATTTTGATTGCTCCATATTAATAACTATGGTGGATTTACATAATGTAAGCACAGGTATCAATAACTAAAGAAGTGTGACTTAACACTACACAGAAATTTAGCTTAATATAATGTTAACAACAATGATTTTTAACCTGTCTGCATAAAGATATTGAAGCTTTACATACAATTTCACAGTTACTTTTCACATAATATTTTTCACCTTTTCTAAATTTTCATCATGAAATGGGAAGTCTTTCAACACATGATTATACTCTGCTTGATTTACCACTTGGACTGGTTGGTAGTTATCATCATCAAAGATTTCTCTAAAAACTTGAACCCACTTCTTCATCAGAATTTCAATATATTGGTCTCTCAACTCCACAAGCAGGTCAGACAACTGACCAACAGGATAGCCATAACTCTAAAAAACAAAAAGTGTTCTTAAAACATCCATTCACACAAGATAGAAAATATAAAACACACAAATTAGAAGGTGTATACCAAGCAAAAAAACCAATTAACCCCATGGATGTGAGTGGGGGTCAAAGTGAATGTTATGATATATATATAGTTACTTTAAAAATTGAATTAGAAAACTTTATTACCAACATATGTCAATATATTTGACAGTAGATCAGTTTAAAATTCAAATCAACTTAAATTATCACTTAATTTTAAAATGAAATATTTAAATAAATTCTGAATCTGCAATTCACAGTCTTATGACTCAGAGGTACTATGGTTTCTCATTTATATATGTGCTTCAGATCATTTATTCAATTAAAAGCAAGTGTTACAGATACTGATAGGCTAGAATATAAAATTTCAACATCCTGTCTTACTGCTTTACTAAAATATCACTATATTTGTTCAACCCACACTGACATACCTTTCTCATTCCCTTATTTTCAAGAAATGCTTAAATTTTTCTTTGATATTGCTGTTGGACATATTTATAACAAACAGTAAATGAAACCTGTAAGCTAAATAAGTCATATAAATAAAAGCTAATAATATGCCATGAGAGCTTAATATGTTCAGACAAGTTGGTTTAAGTAGTAATAACATTATTTGAACTTATCTGTAGATCAGTTGGAAAGCCACATAAATTGCATTAGTTTTTGTACAGTCTAATCTAGTGTTGATTTTCTAAAGTTCATATTTGGAAACTACATATATGAATTATAGTTTTCAAGAACCAACAATGTTAGAAAAAAGAGGAAGCACTTGAAAGCAGACATTTTAGGTGAAACCAACCTAAAGATGTAAAAGTTCTAGGTTTTCTAAACATAAACAACTGAAATATAAACATTTAAAACTTGTTAGGTTAAGTAACAAAACTTAAATTAAAAACAAATTATACAAGTTTTCATCATTACTCCTTGAGGAACCCACAAGAAACATGCAAAGTTAGGCATGTATGATATAACTTGATCTATTTGTTTGCACTGCTATCCATTTGGAGATTTACTGCTTTTCACAATAATTAGAAAGGGCACAAAATGCATAAACACAAGAAAAATTAATGCAAGCAACTGTAAAAATGTAACAGGCTCATAGCTCTTAAGATAAAGAACTGTAATTGTTCTTTACGATATGCAGTCATTCTAGTTTAAAAAAATGAAAAAAATTATTTTTCAGTTATTTCATATTTTTCAACTTTTGTTTCATATGGTTTTGGTGCAGTTGGTATTAATGTAAAAAAAAATTAAAAAAAGATAAAGTACAAAGACTTATAGAGAAAAAATAATAATACTCATTTAGGAGGTATGAAATATGACTTGGACTCGTCTAATAAAAGTTCAGTAAATTTGCAGACACATTATCAGCAAAAACACATATTTAGAAAAACTGATTTCTCTAACAAATTTGTATAAATATTTACTAAAAACTTGCCTAAGTAATATTTCATGGTTATAAGCTTAGTAAAAGATGACCAGGCCTGGATATATAGCTAAAGTAAAAAAGTGTTTAAAATACTTGCAAGTATTATATCTGATCTTAATTATAAATTTAGTAAGAAAACATTACTTATAATGAAATATTTAGCTAATTATTAAAACTGCTTTTTAGATACTTTTTTATTTTTGAAAACATCAGCAAAGAACTTAGTAGTGTATCAAAGCCCTTTGAATGACCAAGACAATATTATACTTTATTAAACTAGCACTAAAAATTAACTTCAGTTGATATAAAAACATTTATACTGAATGAGAAGTAATGTTAAGTTAATTAAAATAAGATGCTTACCCCTAGAGTAAAGCTGAATAACATTATTAAATGTTTCACTTTCAACATCAGGTCTGCATCAGTACAGTATGACTGAATAAAATACAAAAATAACAGTAACAAAACCTAAGTGTTTATTTTCATAAATTTAATAATTATATTAACTTGTAAAAGTGATTTTTAACTACCTTATATTCAAAAGAATAGTTTCTTCAAATAATTTTAAAATGCTGAATATTTAACTGCATCTCCAGCCTAAAACAATATTACACTTCCTTAACTTTTACAAAAGTTTATTGAGCCATGCAGAAATTTTTCTTTCACCCTAAATACTTATATGAAACAAAATAGGGGCAAAATTAATTATCTACATGTGGAATGTTTCTATTATCTTAATTTCATCTTATTTTCTACACAACTTCCTTTAATAGAATGTAAAAACAACCATAAAACAGTCATGATGACAAAGAACTCACTTGAAACATATATATACAGTGCAGAGGAAGCTGATAAGGGTATATAAAACTTCTATTTGAAAAGCACAAAACAAATAACATTTCAACTTCCTTAGGTCATCATAAACAAAACATATATTTCACAAAATAAAATTTTAAAAGTCATTCATCTGAAAAGATAATCATTTTGTAATGTTATTAATAACTGGTTTTACTATTTCCTTTTAAAAATATGAAATAAAACAAATCAATAACTGTTTTTAGAATTTCATTCTCCTTACCTAAAATAAGTCATTTCTTGGTAAACTTAATATTCTTTATATATGTAAAAATGTTTTGTAATAATAATACTAGAAAATTTAGAAATTAGAAGATTCTTTTTCTTTTCTTTTTACAAACTACTTAAGTTCACTGTCCTACTGGCTAAAATTAATAATTTTTGTGTGACAATTTTACGTTCTTACTTATGAACATTCATAAAATTCAGTGATTACATATTGATATCTAAATGACAACTTACTGAGTGGTTTCTTAAAGAAGCTAAAATTTTGGACAAAGCATTTTCCCACACTTCTTCAAGATATGCTCTATTCACAAGCCCACTTGCAGTATTTAATATATGATCTTCAACAACGAAAAACCTAAAACAAATATCACTTTTTAGGTCACTCTTTAAAAGTCTTGCATAAAGAAAGCATTCATGTAAATCACAGTTATCAAAATACACGTTATATAAAAGCTTACTTCTCAAACACTTTTTAATATAACGTTTAACCCAAATATAACAAATCTTGACATTTTCTCAGACTAAAACCAACAAAATTGTATCTCAAAATGGTTGGAATGGGTACTAAAACTTTTATTGAAACAATATTTCAACCTTCCTAGGTCACCTTTGTTAACCTGAATATGACCTCGAAAAAAAAAATAATGAAATTCATATTCTAATATAAAGTTTCAGACATATTTAAGAACTTAAAAACTACCTTTTCCTTATATGGCTACTTTAACATGTAGTCTTATGGTAAATTTCTCATGAGCATGCTACTGACCTATGTTGTCATAAATAGCAATAATTCTAAAATTCACTATTAAAATATATACTAGAGTTACAAAACTTCATTAGTGAATTTCAACATCCCATATATTTTAAACATTTATCCTATACAGTCTAATTTATACATTTAGCATATTTTCCAGTAAACAATTAACACACAACACTTACCCAACTATACCACTGAAGTAGTTTCTATACCCATTTACTGTTTCATGCTAGAAGTAAATAAAATTAACAACATTGAGATAAAAATCTCATTTTGTTAGTAAAAATATTTTCCAAGTCAAACTATTTTATATATAGTTCCAAAAAACAAAGTTACTTAAGTCTGATAATAGAAAAGATGCTATTTTAAACTGGAATCCCAGCCTTAAAAAAAAAAATTAATTTCTTTAGTTACTTACCCACCACGAGTAATTTTGAAATCTGAATAATACAACAGACAACTACACAGTTTTCACTTATTTTGGGCAGTATATTCAGGGACATTTCTGCAACATTCATGTTCAGCAAGAGTTTGTTTCATGATGACAGTAGTAATTATAGTAGTTGACATTTCTTTCCTTTTTATTACCACTTCTAGCTTTCTTTATGGATATCATGGTTAAACCCACCTAAAATCTGTTATTTTTCTATTCCTGATGTTTGAGGTGTAAGGGCCCTGTTATGATATTCCACAGAACAGTATAGGGATGCAATTTCTTCTTGTATTGTAACTGATTTTTTTTTTACTTTAAGACATAAACCTACTTGTTTGTTTTTTAATATTTTAAAAACATTCCTTTGTTGTAAGGGTATAGTAGAATCCTGATATGAAAGTTGTTGTTTTTTTAACCCTTGCTTTTTAATACACAGTTTCAGCTAGATGACTTTTATTCTGATATCTTTATGATAACAATAATATTCGTATCGTAACTTATAATTGTACTATCTGTCAAAATGATTTCTGATGGGCAGAAACTTTATTCAGTGTTATGGAAGTGTAGAAATACAGTAAGTAAAATTGCAGAAGTACATATGCTTAAGCGACTATAATTTTAACAGAATTGTTTCATTTCATCTCCATAACAAATATACTGAATTTTGTGATATAAAATTCTCAAAACATAAAATAAGAATTAAAAAGAGTATAGCTGTAATATTATCACCTGGGATCAAAAATCAGAAGGACTCCATTACAAATAGGAACAAATACCATCCCTCTAATAGTTACAATGATATTTTGAAGTTCCAGACCTCCAGAAGCTATTTGTATACCAAACTGACCAAAATTTTCAAAATGAAGAAACAAACAACTTAAGCCTAGAATTACCAGTGGGGTTGAAATGAACCTCATCCTAACATATTTTCCAAAATTATTTATGCATCAATGATGTAAGTCACAAAGACAGAAATAAAATTTAACAAAAATGATGTTGAAGTTGCAATTACTTATATTTACTGTTGAGACTTTGTGTATTTTACTCCAAAAAGTAGTAACTTTACCTAATTTTTGGGCTAATTATTTAACCCTTTCCAGGGGTTGAAATCAACATTTTTCTAAATTGAAAATGTATTTCCAATCATATTACCTCCCTCGCACTTATAGGCTCTACTCAACCACTAGGGTTTCATCTTTATCCATCTAAGCATTGGTTTGAGTTTTTCTTGGTTGCTCCAGTCTTTTATACCCCACTCAACTGCCCTTGGCAATATTTGTCTTGAGATAGTATTCACCTATGTCAAAGTGATATATATTATGATACCATATATAATCAGCTCATTCAGATAATTTTCATGCTTTTTTAAGACTGATACTATCCGATCTCTTAATACAGCCTCTAAGTGTGCAGGAAGTACAGGAGAATGTGAAGTACAACAGGAAATACATTATCAATTTAGGAAAATGTTGATTTCCAGAATATACATTCCTCCTATCCCACTTATAGCAAGAATCCCACACTGTGAAGGTGGAAGACATTATCCATATAGAAAGCATCTGCATAGATCATGAGCATATCAAGGTAATAATGATACTAAAACGGAGTAAATGCACTACACCCATAACAGGTATGCTCTTCATCCTGAACTCAGTTTCAGTATGAAGGGTGGAATTGTACATAAGCAATCATTACTATAAGGCCAACCCCAACCAGATAATCTAGGTTCCACTACTCAGGATAGGAATTAAGAGGGCTTGATCCCTATATTTTATGTTGGTGGTTAGAGCAACTAGACAACAACATTATACACAGATGTACTTTTGACTGCATATCAACCTGTAGCAATAAACTGATACATTTTGAATCACCAAAATCACAATGGAAATGTAAGAAACACTACAGTGAATAAACCTTTTCCTCCACTTGAAGTAGCCTAAAAAGCAATATCCTAGGCTCTGAATGATGGGATCATTTATACCTTGCTTGACCAAAGGAACAAAACTCATCTGGTCCAAAATTATGTTTGTTTGTATTTAACAACAAAGCTACATACGGGGTTATTTGTGCTGTGCCAAACAAGAATAATGAAACTTTATTTTTAGTGTTTTAAATTTACAGGCATACCACTGAACTGAGGGTCTGGAATTATGAGCATTCATCCTCATTTCCCAACCAAGTGGGCAAGGAGCCTTCTACCTGCCCCTAGAATTAGGAGGAGAACATGGAAAAACTACGCTTAACTAATGACTTATGATGGCACTACTGTGCATTCAGAATCATGAGGAAATAATAGACCTCCTACCAATAAACAATATACTAAACCAATACTGACTGTAAAAGAAGAGCCATGTACACTCCAACTTGATAGCAGAATATAAAACCTGAACCAATACTATGGAGTAGGCTCTGACATAGGCTGGCACTGCTCCTACCAACATCTGGGAAAAAACACAATCACCTAGATAGGGCTTACAACTTCACCTTCTTCTCCAGGAATGGAGGAATTTAATTCAATGATCAGCAGGGATGAGAAAGAGACTTTTTAGTTTTACATCTAATAGTCCACGAGTGGTGGTCCAGCATACTAAGGTAAAAACAACCTGGTAAGCTCCTACAGAGCCTATTGCAACTGGTAGTAGTCATAGTGAAATAGTGGTTGCTACTGCAGAATTGGTTTGATAAAAAACACATGTCTGGGCAAAATTCACCACAGACTGGGATCCTGTGAAAACAAGGTAAGATACCCTGTAAGGTAGAAATAAAAATACTTACCCCTCTGGGTAATATAGCAGAAATAGTTAAGATAGCTACAGTGGTAAGCAAAAACCCTCAAACAAATAATGTGAAATAAAGATACTGATGGAGATCCACATACCAGTCTGCACAGTGACCTCCAGTGGACAATTTAACTTGGCTGCTAAAAACATAGAAAAGAAAAATCTGATGAGATATGATTCACATAATATACCATGTCTTCAAAGAAAGCCCAGAATAAGGCACTGTTTAGTATATCTAAAGGTAATAAGTGCAGGCAACAAAACCTGCAAGACCTTCACTAAACATGACCAATATGAAAATCCGATTTGAGATAGAAAAATTGAGCAAATGAACTGTAAATTAAACCCCTTTCTTGTCTGCTAGTATATTGTGTAAGAAGAATTTAACTGAGGATGTAGAGAGAATGAGAAAATGGTCTGTGGACAAAAAGCACAAATCACCCTGACTGAGTTTGAGCTTCTGCATAGCTAGGAGTACCATATCCAATCATGGCTTCCTCCACAGAGAGAGACTAAAATGAAATGAAAGAGTTGGACACACTGTAAAGGAGTTCAGAAGTATAAACTTGGGGGTAGCTGACAATCTAGTACCATCAACAGGACCTGATGATGTGTTGTAATGCCTCAAATTGTGTACCCTAGGTAACATACAAACTGGAGAGAAGATTCAAAGTAGTAATTCTGTCCTGTCCTGATGGAAAGCAAATATTCTCAAGGTCCAAAGATAAGATACTGACGATAAAATTGCCAGTAATTGCATGATCCAATGAGAGACTAACCCACCCATTAGAGTTGTGAAATAAGAAGCAAGCCAACTGAACCTTGCAATGCAACATTTATTTTCTCTGGAAAATCTTTTTAGATTGAGGCAATTGACCAGCTACCACATGCAACACCCAAGAAATATGACGTTAAAAAAGTGAAAAGATAAGACTAGCCTTAAGAAAGGAGGTCCAACATTCAAAAATAAGGATCCACAGACCACATGCCTCCTTGCTGAGAACATAAGATACCATTATGGAAAAGTCAAAGTGAAGCTTTATGATTTACCCCTCAAGAAGCCCACATTACGAGACCTCATTTGTTGAAGAGTAAGAAGGACAAAAATACTGTGTAGGGAATCCTTGTTATCCATGCATATACTCTGGAATTCCTGACTGGTAGTACAGGTACTCCATACCTGGAGCAAGGCATGTGAGAAGAGAATGGAACTCTGGATGAGATGGCAGTAGAGGAACCAAATTGTAGTAACATCCTGACTGAAAAAACCAGTATAAAAGAATGATCCTGACTAAAGAATCTAGGCTAGCCAGGAAATAAATGTATTTGACATCTGGTCACCTGGAGACCAATAAAAGGATTGCTATGTTTTTGTTCCAAAGGCACCACCAGGTATGGTCCTATTATATAATAATAAGTAGGATGGAAAACAGATGAGCCTGAGAGAAAAAATGAAAAATAAAAAATACCCAGATTGATAGCATACTGAATTAGAGCAAGAACAGATGTTGTGGTTCTGAAAAAGAAGCTTGCCTGGGTTGTATTTGAAAACAGAATCAGGATATGATGGTCTAATAATTGACAAGATGTTGCCAGCAGTAACCAGTTGTCCATAGAATGCTGTGTGCAGAGTAAGAGAAAATAAAAGGAAGAGAAAGCTTGTACAGACAGCAGAAACCATGTGAGGCCAAATGAAGTAAACCCAGAAATGCAGTACTTCATCAATGTGCACCACAAATGCCAATAATGGAGGGACTCCACTGGTAAAGTGCAGTTAGGTGCCAACTATAACCAGGTTGGACATTTACACTTTAAGTAAAAAACATCAATACAAATTGAGGAATGATTAACTTGTGAACCTTGAAGAATCTAAGCAATGATACAGACAATGAGAACTGATGACTGCACACCAATCTGCTATTTTAATAAGGCTAACAACTAGACATGAATGAAACTCTGAAGAACTAGTCCAACACTCTCACTGTCCCAGACCAATGAGACTCATCTAACCTTAAAGCTGAGTTCCAAATCCCAATGAACTGTGGGAGATGGAGAACATACAGGTTAGGTGAATAGTATTGGGAAGATGTGAACTGAACAACCAATTGTTACCCAAAGACCTGCATAGCTTCTGGAATGATGGGTGAGATTATAACACATCCAAAAAATCTTAGCACCTGAAGGTATAATAATAATCACCAATGTTGCTGACAATCTGATTAAGCAGTGGGAACCTTGCATGTTGATAGAATTTATTCTGAATACTAATGTACAAGGAAGTTGATACAGGGTAGGTAGGTAGGTATTTCATTTTTATTGGCACAAAACTACTAGGCTATCTGTGCCACACAAGATGTAGTGTACTATAATGGTATATGGAAATTAAGGTAAATATACATAAAATATGTAAAATTAAGGCCTGCCAGGGAGACTGAAGCATTAAGTTCAAACTTGATGTTAGTCACCTGAAGTTGGCCTTTCCAGTCCTGGGTTCAGGTCAAAATAAAAATTAAAATGTGTAAAAGAAATCATGCTAAAACAGTATATAGTTCAATAAGAACCATAAAGTAAGTTAAAAAGACCAATGGCTCTTAAAAATATAAAAACATGAGTGAGGTGGGCAGTATCATCTATGACATTGACTAATGTCAAGGGCAAACCTACCTTAAAAATATGTTTAAAATGGCATCGTCACTCTTGATTGTAACAGAGGCATGATAATAAATTATGTATGATTGTGACCTGAGTAACAGATAGACCACACATTGGTGCATCAGTACCAGATAAAACAAAGTGGTGAGCTAAAAACTGTGACCAATGCGTAGCCTAGCCAAAACAACTTCCTCCCTTTGATCTTCACAGAAACAAAATAGCCAAAGAGCTAAAGAAGGCTTCATTTGAAAAAGC